>NW_005842902.1:364223-365361 GCF_000455745.1 Alligator sinensis | reverse complement strand
ACATACCCAACATTTAGAAACATTTAAATCCTTTGCATATTGATAAGACAGTTGAAGAAAAGCATTTTGGTGAGCATGCCAGTGTGGGAGTGATTTTTTTTTTTTTTACCTGTTTTGAAGTCTAGTCTGATTAACAAAGTTTCTTTTAGCTGGTGAGTCTTTAAGTTCATATAAGATGATACAAAAGGAAAGACTGAGAAGTACCCAAGTCATGACTAACTAACACCAACTCAGGAACCAGGAACTAGGTAGAGGCCTTTTTCCTTTCCCGAAGGGCATAGTGGTGTCGTTGGGGTACATTTTCTTCATTCTGTGGTGGTGAATCCTCTTCGCTCTGTAGTGGCAAATCCTCTTCACCAGTAGGAGCTTGGCTCACTACTGGTCTTGAGCTCTCCTGTTGGCAGGCACTAGGCTCACTACCAGTCTGTGGAGGCTGATTACAAGGTTGATATGGAGGAGACTCTAAGTCTAACGGGGCTGATGTTTTCTTAGTGTGTGAAGCATGGATCCACGTTTGGAGTCCTTGACACTTTATTGCAGTGTTGGTTGTCAGGAGTACCTGGAATGGGCCTTTCCAGCGGGGTTCCAGCGATGACTTCCATTGATGGACTTTTACATGGACCCAGCCACCAGGCAGGATGGAATGGCATGGCTCATCTGGTTCCTTGGGGAGAGCTGCTCATACCTGTGAATGAAAAGCCTTCACACACTTCATTAGTGCTATACAGTAGTCTAAAATAGTATCATAAAGTAAATGTATACTGCAAAAGTGGGAGGCAACAGGTGGTGAGGCGGGGAGCCTCATGGGTCTTCCCATCAGGATTTCATGTGGGCTAAGTCCGGTCTTTTGATTGACAGGAGATCTCATACTCATAAGGGCTGTGGGAAGTGCATCTGGCCATTTCAAGTGAGTCTCAGCACAAATTTGGCCAGTTTATTTTTTTAAATGCCATTTCGGTGTTCCACTTGGCCCGAGGCCTGTGGATGATACAGGCAATGAAAGTTCTGCTGGATTTGCAGAACTTTGCAGACTTCTTTCATTATATGCCCAGTAAAATGAGTTCCTCTATCAGAGTTTATGGATAAAGGAATACCAAACCTTGGAATAAAGTCTCTGAGCAACTTTTTGCTCACAGTG
>NW_005842902.1:345968-363369 GCF_000455745.1 Alligator sinensis | reverse complement strand
AAGTGATGGCTTTCTATAACATCATATTGGGAACATACTGCATATCCTGCAACAAGAGAACCTTTTGAGTTTCTAACATGATCCATCAACATAAAATACTAGATTTGGATTTTGCAAGGGGGTGTCCTTTAGATCAGTGCAGGGCATTGTTAGGTGGGCAGTAACAGTGATATAATCATGGGGTTCACCATCTGAAGGAGTAGGCAACAGGGAAGCAGGGTTTAAAACAGGGCATCTGGTTAAAGTAATATTTCCAGCAGAAAGAAGCAAAATTTCGTACTTAATCTAGCATTTGAAGGGTGTTGAGTTTTAGTTTTTAGTAAAAGGGCTGCTATAGCATATGGGACAGCAACAGTAAGGGGAGAACCTAATACAAGGGTACAGGACAGTTCAACAGTAACAGCAGCTGTAGCTACAGCATGAAGACATGGAGAAAGTCTGGCTGCAACTGGGTCAAGAGCAGAGCTATAATAAACAATGGAACGGTGCTTGTCTCCATGTGCTTGAGTGAGCACAGCAAGTGCAAATTCATCTTTTTTATGAGAAAAAAAAGAATAAAGGGTTTAGTATAATCAGGAAGTCCTAGGGCAGGAGCTTGTGACAGAGCTTGTTTAATAGAGGCAAAAGCGGCTTCATTCTGAAGTCAAGGGCAAAGGCTCAGGGGTTTTAACAAGAGTCAGGTTTTGCAGTGGCTTGACTACAGAGGCATAGCTAAGTATCCACTGGTGGCAGTAGCCAGCCATGCCTAGGAAAGTATATATTTGGGACACAGTAGTTGGTCTAGGGATTTTAAGAATAGCTTCTATCCTGGAAGAAGAAAGCAGTCGTTCTCCAGCGGAAATATCATGACCCAAATAGTGGACACTAGGGGGACAAAGTTGTAGCATTTCTTTAGGTGCCTTATGGCCTTTTAAGGCAACAGAGGTGAGGAGAGTTAAAGAATCAGCTTTACAGGCTTTAAGGGAGGTAGATGCTAACAGCAGATCATCAACGTACTGCACAAGCACAGAATTTTCTTTAAATATTATGTCATTTCTTCAGAATTTGAGAAAAAAGAGAAGGGGATTCAGTATAGCCTTGGGGCAATTGAGTCCAGGTATACTGAAGTCCCTGATAGGTAAATGCAAAGAGAAACTGTCTATCAGGGTGTATAGGGATAGAAAAAATGCAGAACACAAGTCAACAACAGTAAAATAACAGGCATTAGGAGGAATACAGGACAAGATAGTGGCTGGATTTGGTACAACAGGAAAAGTAGGTAAAACTGCAGAATTTACTGCACGGAGGTCTTGTACAAAGTGATAGGTATTCTTTCCAGGTTTCTTTATTCCTTTACAGGAATAATAAGTGTATTACAAGGGCTCTTCAACTTTAGGTAACGACTTAGCTGTGTTTCAAAAAGGCTGTCATAACAGGGAGGGACAACCTTTATGATTTCCTCTTGTAACACAGAAAGATTAGGGGACTTAGGCTCAGGAGGTGAGCTAGCTAGGGTAGCAAGTACAGCCATTTCATTAACAAAAATCCAAATAAACACCATTAGGAGAACAATAAATAGTACAGCTGAGTTTACAAAGCAAATCTCTGCCTAACAAATTAACAGGAGAACAAGGACTGAGGAGAAAAGCATGTTGATCAGAAACAGGGCTAAGAGAAACATGTAAGGGTTGGGAAACAGGATGAGGAACTATCTGATTAGAAATTCCTACAGCGTTTACAACAGCAGAGGGGAGGGGGGTTGTAGAAAATTCTTCAGCTCAGAGAGTAGAGCGACTTGCACCGGTATCTACTAAACATTTTGTAGGAGTACCACTTATTAAACAGGAAACAAAGGGATCCTCTTGATTAAGTGAGAGAAGCGGGGCTGTGATGATGTTATCATTCCTCAGGCTGTTCTAACAGGAGGCTTCTTGGTTCAGGACAGAAAATTGAGTGAGAGGAGGTGGTGGCTGGTTAAGTGTCATCTCTGGCTGGCCAGGCCAGCGAGGACATTGAGCCTTCCAGTGTCCTGGTTGGCCACAATAATAACAGCTGTCATTATTTTGGGATTGAAATTCTCCTCCTCCCATCCCACAACCACATCCCCTGCCTCTGAATTGTCCTCGATAGAAACCTTGGCTTCTACCTCTGCCTAAAGTTTGTATTTGTAAAGACATTAGCTTAGTTTCTGTGGATTCCTTTTTCTTTTCTTGGCAGGCTGTACAGTGATTAGCAATGGTGACTAATTCTGTAAGCATCTTGGTTTGCCAACCTACAGCAATTATACGCAGCTGTTCCTGGACTTTAGAAAGAAGTCCTTGGACAAAAGTGGTGGCAACTGCTTCTGGGGCAGTTTCAGCTGCATCTTCAATGCTAGAATGTCTTTTAATTATAAGTTTTAAGCGATCCATGTAGTCTGCTGGGGATTCTCCTTTGTTTTGCTTACAGTTATTTATTTTGGCCCAGTCAGTTTTCCTGGGGCAGATTTTAAGCACGGCCTCAAGAAGGTGTTCTCGGTTACCTACTAAGCGACCTCCCATTCCGGGGTCTTGAGGAGGCCAATTAGCCTGTGCAATGAGGCGGTTACTGACCTTGGAGGGCAGAACACTTCTCATTAATTGGTTTAAATCCACCCATGTTGGCTTATAACAATTGATTACAGTTTCCAATTCATCTCTAAACTTCTGGGGTTTTTCCCTGATATTGGGGAATTGCTTAACAAGGTTTAGGAGATCTCCTGGGACTGGTATGGGGGTGGCACACTAAAAAAATCAATTATGTCTTCTATAGATTCATTCTCAGTCAATTGTGGATAAATTTGTGTTGGTGCTGATGATGGGGGATACCCTATTGGTGCATTTTTCTGTTTTAATTCTGTTATCTGAGATTGTAGTTGTTGTTGGGAGTCCTTAAGGCTCTGAACTTGAAATTCTTCATGTCTTTTGGAAGCTTCTGCATACTAATCAAAAAATGTGTCCCACTGAGTCTGTGGTGTTTTACTGCCTCTTGACTCAAGGGCTCCACGGAGATGAAGGATTTGACTTAAATCAAATGTTCCCTCCAGGGGAAACTGCAAACTAGCATCATCTCTGGTATACCAATTCCATTTGCCTAGAAACTTACAACTTTTATGGCCATAGTGCGTGTACATGTACAATGCTGGAGTCCCTTCTGGCAGAGCCGGTACGTCTTTAGACCCTCCGCTCCCCATATCCTTAACCTCAATTCACACCGGTCTTTCACACAGGAGAGGCTTATTGAGGGTGTCCGGTCAGGTCGTGAGATTTGCTAGCGGCACAGAAATGCTGTGGCTTATATCCATAGCACCGGCACACAATGCAGTTGCTCACTGTTATACACGGCTCATTCATGAGAGTGGGGGTAGGGAAAATTCATCACACAACCCTGATCTCCTTCAGTCTAAGAGTTTCCACCTTGCACCCTTGCTTTCGAAGAGCACACAGAACAAGTCTGGTGTCCTCAGGTTGGCTGCACAAGGTTTCCACTCCCAGCTTCAGAAAGACCTCATAGTTCTTTACAGAACTTAACTCAATGCACAGGGGGAAACACATTCACTGACAACAGCAACACAGTTTCTTTACTCTTTTCTACTCACAGTTCCTACTTACATAGTGGGTCTGACAATTCTGGCAGCAAAAGGGTCGGATAGGGTAAGCCTCAAACAGTGAATAGGAAGACACACAGGCAGTCTCTCACTGAAAAGCCCCAATAGAGATTTCAAATGGTCTCTTTCCTTAGTTTGGCGTGGGGGCATCAGTGAGGAGATGGTCTGTATCTCAACTGATCACTCCGGGCGTCTCTATCCGAGTCACGACACCAAATTGTGGAAGAAATCAAACTTCGCGTTGTAGTTGTATTAGAATTGGCAGAGCCATCTAGGTTTATTTAAAACTATACAAGTGATCACAAGGAGAGTTCTCAAAGGAACTCCGATCTCTACAAGTTTACAAGCATATTTATACTTTAGACAACGAGAAAAGATGCAGGGTTCAGACAAACAACCTTGAGAGAAACAGAAAGATGCTGATCATTCGTTTGTCACGTGTAAGCAGTTTACTTTTTTAGCAAACACGTGTTTTGGGAACAGCTATCTGTGTTGTGGGTTTTTTTTGGTTCCTGGAAAGGAGGAGGTTAACATCTGCACACAGACAAAACAAGGCATGAAGGTTTTTCTTTATCTTAGAACATTTAAAAACACATAGCATCAGCATCTTTTTCTCTCTCTTCTTAGTTAAGTAAGAGGCCTAGTTAAACTTATTTCCACAACATCTACTGGACAAGGACCAATTTCCAGCCTGGATAGGTAGATATTACCTGCACACCTCCTCCTACAATTTGGACTCTCTCTGTCTCTCCTCCTGGACTTCAGTGGACTTCAGCCCCTGTACCAAGCCTCTCTAACCCCTGCTGCCATTGTGTGGGTGGGTGGGTGGGTGAATGCAAGGGAACCAATTTGACATTTTGGCTAGGGTTGTCACCATCTCCCCTGTTCAAGAAAACCACTGTCATTTGCAACCCCAATTTGGGTCATGTTTGACTGAATCCCAGTCCCTTCCCTATCTTAAATTCCAGCCCCATTCTCTCTGTCTGTCTGTCTGTCTGTCTCTCTCAGCTCCAGTCCCCACCCTCTCTGCTAGTTTCCCGATCTCCACCCAATTCCATCTCACCTTTTCTGCCACCTCTCAGCCTCCCCTGCTCCTACTGCCTTTTCCCTGTGATTTTCTGCTGCTTTCTCAGCTTTCCTGCTGCCCTTCTGCCTGCTGCTTTTCCTGTGATTTTCTACTGTCCATCCCTCTGTTTTCAGGCTCCTTCCTCACCTTCTGTAATCCTCCCCCCCCTGCAGCTTCCCAGCTCCTATTAATTGTCCTTCAATTTTCTCCAGCAGCTGGAGCTTCTCTCCAGCAGCTGGAGCTTCTCCAGCTTCTATCACCTACTGCCTTTTCCCTGTGACTTTCTGCTGCCTTTCTCTGCTTTCCTGCTTCCCTGCCACCTGCTGCTTTTCCTGTGATTTTCTACTGTCCGTCTCTCTGCTTCCCTGGGCAACACTGGAAGGGGAGAATTCCCCCTTGGCTCCCCAGGTCTACCTGGGCTGGGAGACCCAGGCTAGGGGAAATCCCCTGTGGCAGAATGTCCCCCAAGATGGGTCAGCATCTAGGCAAGAGGCTCCTCAACTCCCTGTAGGGGGACAGCAGGGAGTTGTGGGCCAGTCGAGAATGGCACCACTTGGCTGGACTCGCTATGGTCAGCAGGCTGGGAGATGTGCTCTAGCACCCCCCACCTACTGGCCTGTGTCAGTGTAGGCCTCCCCCTGCCTTTCCCAATTGAAAACTGAACATCAGTTCAGTTCATTATTCATTCAATCTATGCAGCTTAGAGGAAACTGTAGATTCAATCGATTCTGCCTTGGGCTACTGTCTGTATTTAGCCAAAGTGATAGTGGCTGATGGGCTCCCTCTCCTCTGTGCTATGTGATGGAACCAAACCTGAACAAAAAAGAGGTCAAGGTGACTAAAAGAGTCTGCATATATCTTGCTTTAAAAAGTGACCTTTTTAGTCATTTTTAGTGCTGACAGAATATCTCCAGCTCCAGCCACACTCCACCTCTTCTCCACCCCTTTTGTCAATTGTTGACCTTCCTAACACCAGATGAGTTTATATTCTGCACTTTCGCTCAACATATCCTTACAAACTGAATCCTTACAAATTGTCTTCTTCTTGGACCTTGACATCTGGCTCTTCTTTTCTTGCACCACATTGTCCTCTGTGACTTCAGCTTTATTTATGTCCTGTCATGTCTTTTTGTCTTCTTGTTTGGAGGGATGAAAAAAAAAGTTAAAGACGGGTCAAGTGTCAGATTAGCTACTTTCTTAGTATTGCTGTTCTTAGCCTCTGCTCCCTCTGTTTCCATCTCATAGTTCCCCCTTTTGAGTTACTGATTAACAGGGATCCTGGTTTTCTATTTCCCACAGAAAATCAGAAAACCATGGATTTCCTATTTTTATCAGAGAAAACACAGATTTTCCCTTTTAGAAGAGAAACCCATGGATTTCCCCCTTTTGCAAAGAGCTCTGCAGGCTGGATGAGTTCCAGCCTACCAGAGCTGTTTGCAAAAGGGGCAGGGAAACCCTCAACCCTGCCAGGAGGGGAAGGGAGTGGGGAAGGGCAGGGCCCAACACTTACACTTAGCAGAGGCTGCTTCAGGCTCACTCTTCTTGCTGGAGGTAAGTGGGGCTACGGGGTTGCGAAGCAGGGCTGGGGGGAAGCTGGCTGGGGGCTGAGGGAGTGGGGAGGTTTGCAGTCAGCCAGCACTCTGGCTGGGAGGGGATTTGCAGCCTCCCCACTCCCAGCTGGTGTGCTTGGCTGGGTGGAAACCCCTGCCACTTCTAGCCGGCTGCAAACCTCCCCACTTCCTCAGCCCACAGCCAGCTTGGGCACTCCCTGACCAGGCACTCTGGCTGGAAGGCAGGGTTTGCCGCTGTCCAGGAGCGGCGGGGGTTTGCAGCCGGCCGAGCACTCTGGCCAGGAGCAGGCAGCCTGCAAACCCCCTTCTGGCTGGAGTGCCTGGCCAGCTGCCTGCAAACCCTGGGTCATAAACTCTGTGCTCCCTGCCATGCTGTCCTCCCCCAGGCTCTCCAGAGTGCAGCATGTGTGACTGGTGTGGCAGGGCATAGTGGGGCCAGGCAGGAAAGGTGCCTGCCACTGCAAGCTCTGTGCTGCCCTGGCCACACTTCCTCTGCATGCAGGGGGGCAGTGCACATCTTCCCTGCCCCCACCCCCCACACAGGTCTGGGGGGCACGGATCCCCCGTAATCCCCAGGAGTGCATGCTGCCACTGGGAGCTGGTCCCACCCGAGCCTGCAGCAGGCAGCAGCAGTGGGGGGAGCTGGCTTGTGCTCCTGCTATAGCAGCAACTGCCTTCCATTGGGGGCCAGGGGCTGCAGACTTGGGTCCCTGGCCCCATAGCCCTAGCAGCTGGGGGCTGCCTCCAGCAGGGCTGTGGGGGGGCATTTAATTTTAACCATGGATTTTTATCAGAGAATTTGCAATTTTTATCAGAGAATTTGTGATTTTTTTTTTATCATGGAAAACCAGGATACCTGCTGATTAGTCACTGTAACAAGGTGCCTGGCTCAGGGGCTGGATCTCAGCTGCAGGGGATTAGAGGGTAATAGCTGGTCTGCCAAGGAGCTCTGGGCCAGCTGATGGGGATGATTGGTGGGCTCTGGAGGAAGTTAAAAGCTCCCAGAGAGAGAACACTGGGGAGGAAAGAAAGGGAATGAAGCTAAGAAACAACACTGAAGCCCTTGCCCTTGCCCTTGCCCTTGCCCTTGCGTCTGTGGGTTGAAGGGTGGGGGGAGAGTTGTTTTGCTACTCTGTTTCATTTGAGGTAGGAAAAGGGGAAATCTGGCTCCTGTGCCTGGCTAAAGCAGTAACAACTGGGTATAGTCACTTTCTAATATCTTCCTTTGCTCCCATCTCTTTACTCATCCATTTTGTGGCCTCTAGTCTTCATCTGTCATGATAGGACAAAAGAACTCTTGTTTTGCTTATATTAGAGGAAGAAAGGAGATGCATTCTTTTGTGCATTTCTTATTTACTACTGCTTAGCTCCTGTAGCTTGTTGGACAGGTGGCCCCTTGCCCCCAAACAAGACAGTCAATGTTTTCTGCCTAGACCTTCTATGCTCCCTCCCCCTGCCCAAAAGCCTTCATTTAATGCTTTCATTTAAAGCTGTTTTTCAGTTATAAGGGTGCGAGGGTTTTTTAAACGTAAAATTCTAAAAACATAATTTTGGGGCTTGGGTTGCAGAAACCTTGGGGTTTTTCCACCAAAGTCCAAACTTTTTGAAGACCCCTCTCTCTTCTTTCCAACCAGTTCCATTTGTGAATAAAGCAAGTTAAGTTAGAACTTGGTTATCTGGCATCCAGGTGTAGGTCTCTGCCAAGACAGCAAGCTGTCTGAGTGAGCTATATTTTATATTACTGGTATACCACAAAGGCTGTATAAACTTTTTAAATGTAGAATGTTGAGCCCCAAGTCAAAACTTGATATTAAAATGGCCTAGAATAGACTTAATTTTCCCAAGAAATGAGTCACACTGATCAATTATTAATTGCATCCAAAAGACACATGTTATAGTCCAGTTGTAGGATTAATCTCCTAAGCATCTGAGAACAAAGTTTGCTGAGAAAGGAATGTAGGCTTCTTTCTTTGTTTTTTGGAAGAAAACAATTGGAAAGCTAGGCAGGATCTGCAGTGGTCCTCTTAACTTGGAAGGAATTAAGGAAGTGACCCATGATGGGCTGTTGAAAGAAATGTGAATGTGTCAGGAAGGAAGTGTATAAGGCAAGCAGAACTGCTGGAATTGGATGAGCCATGCTTGAGGAGATGAAGGTTTTATTTTGGTAGACTGTTTAAGCACTCGTACAGCAAGAAAGGGCACTCCATGAGAGAAGTTGTGCACATGCTCCACAGAAGAATGTAGTGCGGGTGTTTAGGACCTATGTGAAAAACGTTTTTGTCTGAGGCACAGGCATAATGACATAGCTGGGCATCAGGGGCAGCTACCCCACACAACCAGTGGCAACTTCTGCTTCAGGCTGTGCTGCTGGCATGCTTGGGTAGCTACTGCAGTAGGCATTCCCACTCCTACTCCCCTCCTCACCCCCCCCAACCAGGATGACTGCCCCAGTTGCCCTGGCCTAGTTACGCCCTGGTCTGAGATATTTTGGGATGTTCTGTCCTCTTTTTATGGACTTATTAAACTTGCAATTGGAGGTGTTTGGGGTTGAATAGAGAGGGCTGAACTACCAGAACCTGGAAACAGGGACATGGCAGGATCCCGACAAAGGTGAGAACTCATCTCATAAATCACTACCTAAGTCTATTTAGATCCAATCTCTGTCTATCATAAGACAAATCCTGATGTTTCAGTAAAATATTTTTTTTTCTTTTGAAAAAGAGGAATTCACCTAAGAACAGGAATACGAATGTTGGAACTGTGCCCACTGTGCACATTTGTATCTTAAAATTACACATGAATAATACATGTGCTGTTTCACTTTTCAAACAGCAGTGGTGTGCATCTTCACTTTATTCTTCAAAGTTCATGAATTTCTCATATCAAATATTAATATTGTACTTGGTGAAATCAAGTTTCTGTAGCAAACTTCAGGCAACTGAATTAGGATACAGTTCTTATGTAAATGCCCTCAATACCCCCAAATGAGTCATGGTGGGGGGAAATGCATGGTTCCTTCAGGAAATGGATTGACAATACCATATAATGAATCCTTTGATTTTAATTAAATGATCCTGAGTTTGTCTATGTTCATATGGAGCATAAGTTCATATATTACTTGGGGAAGAGAATTACTAATGGGAAATCCCAGTGTAACAGAAAAAGATTTGTATCCTGGATTTACCCAACTGAACAAGAATGGAACGCATTAAAAATCTGGTCATGTCACATCTTAATTTTTTTTTTTGACTCTCCACCAGCATCTTCATGAACAAGTTTATCAGTGCCAGGCACTGACTAATAAATCTCTCTTCTTTGTTGTAGGCATTACAAATTGCCTGTAAGTGCTACAGACAAAAAGCTGGGCACAGTTACATTAGGAACTGTACAACCCTATAATGGTATGATGGGGCCTGTCCAAGGAGCTCCTTAAGAAATCATGTTTTATCCAGTCCTTTGGCTACCTTGCAAAATTTTCTAGGCTCCCAAAAGTTCTCCTAGCATGATTGTTAGTTCATTGATGGATCACAGTCTGAGAGTCATGAAATTTAAATCCATTTACTTTTCCTTGTTTAGAATTCCTTTTAGTCTTCTGGCTCATGAAGAACAAATGCTTTGTAATGCTCTCCTGATGTATTTTCTCCAAAACTGTGAGATACTATTTGCAGGCTCTGGCAATCATTTCTCAGTGACACAAGTAAGTGATCCTCAGGTAAGAAGATTTCAGTGATTTGATTCGGCATGTAATCAAAGGCGTTTTATTACACTGAGATGCATTCTTGTCCTTAGGTTTGTATATTAAAAGACCAGTAAATCACTATCACTATGTCCCAGCAAAGTGAGCATCAATTATACACTTCCTCTGGAAGGGAGACTTTACTCATTTAAAATGATCATCTAAAGAATATAAACAAGAGAATAAAAAGTCCAACCCCCCCCCCCCCCCCCCCAAACAAACCACCTTCAGGTTTTTCCTACATGGAAATATCCTATAAAACATACAATAACCCTTTATCTATCTGTTGCCCAGCCAAATACTTTTTATACTGTTATAACTACCAGAGCGCCCCAGGGAGTAACTAGGAATAATGGGTGCAAACTAGTGGAGAGTAGATTTAGGTTAGACATTAGGAAGAAAATTTTTACAGTAAGGGTAGCCAGAGTCTGGAATGGGCTTCCAAGAGAGGTGGTACTATCACCTAACTTGGAGGTCTTCAAGAGTAGGCTTGGCAGTCACCTGGTGGGGGTCATCTGACCTCAGACCTCTTTCCTGCCAGGGGCAGGGGGTCGGACAGGATGATCCTTTGGATCCCTTACGACTCTATATAATCTATGAAACTAGTGAAGGCTGCAGGGTAAAATGCTTCTTCAGAAGCTATTGAGTAGATACTAGTAGCCTTTGGACATGCCATTTTGAAATAATGTCAGGTCTTCCATTTCTTGTGTTGTTTTTCAAAACTTGCAAGAATATGCACTGTTTGGATGACTTCCCGTACAGATTATTGGTAGTGTATACAGGTATTATGTTTTGAATTTTTACCTTTAGTAAATGTGTATATGTGTGTATGGACGGACGGACGGACACACACACACACACACACACTAAAAGTAAGAATTAAATATAAATATAGATATAAAGTGAGAGATTAGTATCTATCTATCTAGTATTATTTGCTGTTCATCTTCAAATCAATTTTAGTCAGAGATTAGGAGGACAAGGTGACACAAAGTTTCATATAGCAGCATGACATAGGTACGTATATGCTAATTCTGTATTATTACATTATTATAACATACAGCAAAAGCTGCGTTAACTGGTGCACTCCAATTGTAATTTCCAGGGGCTGAAGCTCGCACACGGCAGCCATTGCTGTTGCCACCTACCACCCTGTGCTGCCACCACTCTGCATGCAGCCACTACCAGTCCCCCCATCCCGCACTCTGCATACAGCTGAAAACCCTTGCCTCAGGTAATCAGCATTTTCCCCAGATAACAGAGATTTTACTGTATTATGAATTATAACATATTATTACCCTTCTCTGGACCCTTTCAAGATTCTCCACATCCTTTTTGGGCACCACACTTCAAAAAAGATGTGGATAATCTTGAAAGGGTTCAGATAAGTGCCACAAGAATGATTAAGGGCCTGGAGGACAAACCTTAGGAGGAAACACTAAGGGATCTAGGACTGTTTAGCCTGGGGAAGAGAAGACTGAGGGGTGAATTGGTGGTCATCTATAAGTACATAAGGGGTGAATATGGGGAGCTGAGAGAAAAATTGTTCACTAGGGTGCCCCAGGGGAGAACAAGGAGCAATGGCCATAAACTGTTAGAGGATGGTTTTAGGTTGGATGCAAGAAAGAACTTCTTTATGGCAAAGGTAATCAGAATCTGGAATAGACTTCCCAAGGTGGTGCAGTCCCAATCTTGGAAGTCTTCAGGAGGATGCTGGACAGACACCTTGCTGGGATCATTTGATTTTGGCAGTATTTCTGCCCAAAGCAGGGGTTTGGGCTCGATCTTTTGAGGTCCCTTCCAACCATTTAATTTATATGATTATTGTGCAATCTGGCAGCTCAGGATTGAGCTCCAAGGTGGTGGCATATTAAGTATGAGCTCTACATTGTAGTAGGCTCTAGATGGTTTTAATGTCTTCGCTGAATTTTTCTAAGCTCAATCACTTTTTGTGGTAAAGGAGGGGAGCCCAGTTAAGTTTTTGGTCATTGTTGACCTACATGTTACAAATAAATGGCTTGTACTATCTATTGCAGAAGGTCATGTAGTATTCTTAACCCCTTGTTGGGTACAAAAGTATAACTATCTTCAGTAGAGAAGGAAATGAAGCCTTGTGCTTATCTGCGGTAGGACTTGGGTCTCCAGGTCTCATGGTTGGATTTTCCCAGTTTAACATATAGCAAACTTACTTCCTGGGGTTCCTGGTTGATCTGATTCATTCCACTAATTTCAATAGACAGTTCCATGAAAAGAGTACAGATTAGAACATTAGCTATATATTTGTACCTGCTTATACCCACCAGTAAAATGGTTTAGGAAATGTTTATGTTTACCCTATAGAATATTGCTAGCTGCATTGGATGGACAAAAATGGCAAGAAGCTTTGTAAGTAATAAGCAGGGATCCTGATTTTCTTTGATTAAGTTCCACCCCCTAAAATTCTCTGATAAAACCCCCCCAAATCCATGATTAAAATGAAATGGCACTATACATAGAGGTACCAATTGAACACAATATTTTATTTATATGTTTACAAATTTAAAATGATTTGGAAGCCTACCAGTGCCTCAATCATTATAATAAAATTAGTTCTATAAATTTTTGTATTTGTTTTTTTTTTTTTAGGCTTTTTATCATGGAAAATCAGAGCTCCCCCTACCCTCTTAGCTCACAGAATGTAGGTCCAGGCCCTTCTCTCCCAAGCCACAGTCCCCCCAGCCCTGCCATAGAGGGCCCCAAGCTGACAGGGCTACAGGGCCTGGGACCTGGATCCACAACCCTTTGCCCCCTGCAGCAGCACCCAACCCCCAGCTGCCACCTGCATGAGCACTGCGGAGCCTGGCTTCTCCTCCCCCGCCAGTGGCATGGCTGGAGTGCAGCTGGTGGGGGCAGGTGCAGGCTGCATACTGTGAGCTTGGCGGGGTTGGGCCAGCTTTCTGCTAATGTGCACTCTCCTGTGGGGGTTGAGGGGATCCATGCCCCCAGATCTGTGTGTGGGGTATGGGTGGGTGTGGGCTGCCTGCTGGGGGCTTGGGCTCCCTGCCATTCTGCCCTCCCTCAGGGTCTTCACAGCCCAGCAGGAGGGACCCAGATTGGTAGGGCAGAGTGAGGCTGGGTGGGGAAGCTCCTTGCCACTGCGAGCTCTGTACTGCCCTGGTGATGTACCCCCTGCCCACCCAGCAGCAGCAAGTGGACAACCCTGTGCCACTGTCCCCCTCTGCTGCTGGGCAGGTAGGGAGTGCACTGCCAGGGCAGCTTGGGGCTCACAGCAGCAAGGAGCTTCCCCGCCTGGCCCCATTCTGCCATGCTATGTTGGGTCTCACCCACTGGGCTGTGGAGGCCCTGGGGGAGGGCAACAGGGTGAGGAGCCTGAGCCTACAGAAGACAGCCCACCCCTGCTCTGTGCACAAATCTTGGGGGTATGCATAGCTCACTGGTGCCACTTTAGTCGGGGGGGGGGCATATCCCCCCCCCCCGAAACCAGTCAGTGACCGGGGGGTGGGGGGGGATCCCCTTGTGGCCAATCTTGCCAACCAGGGGAGTGAGTCCCCCCACAGCAAAACTTACCAACCAGTGAGCGGTCACACTGCTCACCCTTCCAACCCCCCTCAGATGAATTGCCCATTACCCCCACCACTCTACTTTCTGGGGCCCTGCAGCCATACTTGGCCCCAGGCCCCAAGCCCCATGCGCTGCCCAGCTGGGCAGCATCTCCAGCCCTGACTGATTCCCTCCCTCTTTCTCTATGGGGGCCTGAATTCTTCCCCCCCTCCCCCGCCTGCCAGACTTACCTGCAGGAGCTGCTTTCCAGGTTGCCTGGTGGCCATGTGCATATACATGTACCTGGCACACCCTCTGTCTAACTGCCCTCCTTCTGCTCCCCTCAGCCCCTAGCAGGCTGGTACTCTGCCAGCCTGAAGAGAGCTCTTTGTAAAAGTTCACAATCCACGTGTTTCTCTTAAAATGACAAATCCACGTTTTTCAGGTAAAGGGGGAAATCCACAGTTTTTTCCATGGGAAACAGAAAACCTAGATTCCTGGTAATAAGAACACAACCCTGCTTTAGAGGAAGTAAAAAGTGGTTGTCATTGAATAGGACTTTTTCTGCAGAGTAATACTTCAAAACACGCTCTAGTAACTGACATTATCTAGTCCCATAACACCATTCCTCCATAGTCTCCAGAATACTGATGTTGTGGAATAGCTGCCTAAGAAGGAATTTGGGGTTCTTTATGTAGATGTAGGTTCTGGGACCACTTGGGGCTGGTTGCAGGGGAATGATTTGTGGGTGAGTGCTCACTCACCCATTCTCTGAGGAATATCCTCCTCTGTGCATCAGGAAAAGAAAGTGGAAATTGTCACTTTCAAACCTTTTAAAAATGTTCCATGTAATTCAGTTAATAGAAAAAAGTAGTCTGAGTAGGTCTGCTTTCCTGACTTCTTTGTGTTCTGAGTGCTTGTGGGCCTGATCAAGTTGTTGCATTGCAGAATGCTGCCTGCAATTTGGGGGTATAAAACAGAGGAAGCCAGGACTCTCTAATTTTATGTCATCCATCATAAGGTTCAGTGATATCTAAAAGTCACTGCCTCCTCTGCTCATAATATTTATGGAAAAGTGGTTAGACACTTGTGCTTATTTGACCTGAGGCTTTTTTAGCCATGTATGTTTACCCTGTAGAATATTGCTAGCTGCACTGAAAGGACAAAATGAATTTAACTTCACTACACTGCACAAGCTACCAAGCCAGCCCTAATACGCCAACTTGTCATGTCCTTTTTTTCCTGCCTTTTTCTGTATGGGTTTTGGATTTTGCTGAAATCTCGCTTTCCAAGGCTGGTGCTGAAGTAAATTTGTCTGAAACAGGACTCATCTAAACTATTTGTGCATATACTCCCTCACTATACAACAGCTATAGATATTCTTTTTTTAAATTCTATTTCTTTGATTGATGGTCAAATGCATATGTATCATGATGCTAGTCTTTCTCATTAAGTGTGTGGGGGGGAAGAGCATATAGAATATGATGTAAAACTGTTGAAACATTGGTGAAACAAAGTGGAGGTTAATCTACCAGTACTTAATTTTGGGGGGGAGTTTTTTGTGGTCCAGGGATTTCTGGAAACATCAGGTTTTTGATATCTCTGTGCAACTGGAAAATAGATTTTTTTTCAATACAACTCAGTTTCATGAAACTACTTGAGAATTTTTCTTCAAGTTGCCATTTTGTGGAATGGTTATCTTCCAAAGATCTAACTATGACAGACTGGTTACACTTCTGCATCACTCCACCTATGACAGGGCAAATGATCCACTGACTAGTTTAAACAAAGAATAGCTTTGAAAAAAAATCTCAATCTTTTAGAGCTAGACTTAATGTCTTGTGTATGTCTTTTTTTCTAGAGAGAATAGTTTTTACATACACTATTGCAGATACTTCCTCTGGTTTAAATGAGTACAGATCTTGATTTTTGAATCAGTGTAACCTTGTAAAATCCAGCAAAAAGGCTATGCTCATGTATGCTTTGATAGCTGGAAGAGGATTTGCTCAATACCTTCATTGTAAGCACTGCTGAAATGCTCTTAAAAACAAAAAAATTAACCCCCAACAAAAAACACATGTTATTGATATTGTCTGTTATAATTTTCCCTCAGTATATGTTTTCTCCATATAGTTTCATCAACTTAAGCAAAACAAGATTCACTTAGTACTGAAATTTGAATTATAATTTTGGTTTGGCCTAAACAAAAACACCTTGTTTATTCAAGTACCACACTCATCTTTTCCCTTAGAATTAGCACTTAACATTGGGGGACACATCTTAAGGAAACCAATTCTGAAGAGTTTGGTTAAAAGGAAAAGTAATTTTTCATCATTCCATCTTCCCCAAACAAGGCATGTATTTTTATTTGGGGGCATGTGGTATGCAGATAAATGTGGTATTCTTTGAATCCAGATTCCTGCATGGAATCTGTTAAGGTAACAATAATTTGAATTATTGAGGAGCACTGGATTTGTAGCTGAATAAAAGGCACGGCCTGTGGCCTAGCAGAGCTGCTAACCACAAGGCAGAATGATAGCTAAGCCAGCCATTTGCTTATGCTAAGTAACCATTTTAACTGTGTCAACCATTTTCTGGGGGAAAAGCAGCAAGTAAATCTATGCGAGTCTGTGTACAGTAAGGAACGAGATAAGATACAGGGGCCCAAAAAAGGTGGAAGATGGTACAACCTAAGACAGAAAAACAGACTGGATTGTGAAAAACAACACGTAACTGGCAACAAAATCAGAGATGAACATATGCAAAAAGGTGAATGGTGATTGGTGAAGAAGCCTCCAGAAGCTTCCAGGTTTTGGTCAAAGTCCACCCATTGACCAAAGAAAAGGAGTCAAGATCTTAGACATGTGGTCATAGCAAAAAGTCATGTAAATGAGTGAAATGCATAGGCAATTCCATGCTAATGAAGCAAACAGTAAACAGAGGCGGAGCTTGAGATAACAGGAGAAATAGGTGGAACAGAAGGCAGAACAGAGGTAGAATAAATGTTAATGAGTATAAACCAAAGTGTATAAATGTAGGATGAACCTATTGTTCAGGGCAGGACTGTCTCTTATGGTATGAGGCGCTTGACCGAAGCTGTCTCCATTCTGAATAAAGCTGTTGCGAGCAATGTGCGCTGGTGTTTGCTCTCTGCTCTGCTCTGGCTAATGAGTAACAGGATCCATGGGTAATTGGACTGTCGTCTCCCTAGTTGTTGGGTGCCGCATGGAGTCGGGGTCTAACAGAATCATTTTTACTGCCCCTGTATTAGGCTCTTCCCTGGATTAGGGATGGCTACAGAAGGGAAAAGGGTTCTTGCCACCTTTCTTCTTTACTTGGGAAACGCCTATAATTTCTTATCCTGTGCACCTTTTATCTTCTAAGCACAGGTATTGTGTTTTGAGTCCCCACCATTATAGACTACCTGCTGTTCAAGTTCAGACAGTTTTAGCCTGCTTTATCAGGCTCTCTGCCTCCATTATGTAGACTAATTGGATTTTAACCCATTACATGATTTGGGGCTGGGAGGTCAAATCCACTCTCACTTGCTTGTTGGGAAAGCTGCATTGAGAGAGAGTGGAATGGATTAAATAAAACTAAATTCAGCGTGTACCACATGCTCTGCTTCTGCATTTGTCTTCCTTAAGCAAAAGGAAGGAATTTGTTCAAACTGAAATATTGCAATTCTATAAGCGACACACTACAATGTTGACAAAGTAATTAGAGCTGATTAGGCTGTCCTCTCTGCTTTTAGATCTGATACCAAATTTGTGTAGCTAAAGGAAATTAAAGATGTTTATCTTAATGCACTCATGACCAGTTCATTTTTGTGTGTCTAAAACTAAAGACAAAAATAACATCCTCCTCCCCCAGCCCCTACCAAA
>NW_005842902.1:342808-345958 GCF_000455745.1 Alligator sinensis | reverse complement strand
GGGGAAAAATGGAAGTGTTCATTTAATTCATGTTCCACTAGCCTATGGAGTTTGAGTTCTCAAACAAGCCTGCTCAAAATTTAATGATCTCAAAATCCAGTTTGTAGAAACACTTATTTTTCTCATAGATTAATAGCTATTTTGTAACAATTGGGGGATAAAAGAGTGGAAAATTGGTGTATTGCTGAGTTAAGTAAACTACAATGTTTAAAAATTACTTTCTTCAGACTTCTGGGTGTGATGTAAATTTCTGCTTTTGGAGAAGCTGTAGAAACTAGTTTCCAGACCTAAATATTTACCTGGAAATTTAACTTACAGTTTTCTAAGCCTCCTATGCCCCTATCTTTAAGATATGTTTAAAACTTGAAATTAATCTTAAAGTATCTTCCACTTGGTGTCAGTATTGTATCCTCTATTTCACTCCTTAACTAGTAAATAATTTCTAACTGGGCTCTGAAGTTTAATGTTAATTGTAACTCTGAATATCTCACTTTTTTAAAAGTTATTCGCTATTTGTTTCTCATTATTTTTCATACTGAAAAATAACTTTTCTTATTTCTCCCCAAGACTGTCAATGATATGTCTGATGAATATTGATTAGAAATGAGTGTTATCTTCCCAATGGTTACAATTATTTCCATTTTACATTAATGTCCTCAACCTTCACTGACTTTATTACTCATTAAAAGCTTCTTGGCAATTACATTAAACTGTTTTAAAGCCCTTTTATTTGTAGATGCATATTTTAGGTTGATGTCGCCAGCTAATACAGCTGATCATTAGAAGTGATCAGAATTTTTTTGACCAAAAGATTAACTTTTGCCAAAAAGGAAACTTTTATGAAGCTGAAATACCTTTCAAACAGCCCTCTCCTTTTGTTTTCCCTCAATCTTTTATACTTAATACATTAAAGAGTATGTGTACAGGCACATGTACATGCTCACATACTTTTCTTTGTCCCTCTGACTCACCAATGTTTAGTGAAGGGGTGTGTAGGCAAGCTGGGAGTCTTGGACATTATTCCATGAGCCAGTAGGGGAGGGGGTGGGCAGTAAAAATACAAACGTATGACATTTCAAAATGTTTTAAGAAAACCTGAGATCTTCTGATCTCAGACCTTGCAAAATGAAAAGGTTTTTGAAAAATTGCTCTTTTCTTATTTTTAATCAACTCTTAGGCTTTATAGAGGGTAGGGTCCTTGACTAGGCACAACTGTGTAATTGTGTGTTTTAATACATGCTTTGAATGCACATCTCTATGTTGAAGGACTTGAGTCATAGCCTACTTGTTTCTCACTCTTGCTAATACTTTAGTAAGGGGTGTTCAACCTCTGGCCCTTGGGCAAAATCCAGCCCATGGAATCATGGCATTCAGCCCATCGGGCTCCCCATGAGCCAGAAAATATGACAGTCAGGGAGCAGTGGCAGACTGTTCCCCACTGCCACTGTTCCCCACTGCCAAATTGTAAGGCTCTGCACAGGAGGTCAGTGCTGAGCCATTTCCCCTGCCCCAGCATTGCTAGACTGAGGCTGGATCATGCCCCTTCGCCTCTGTGCAGTCAGGTTGGGGCTGGGCCATACCCCTCTTCCCTTCACAGGACTGGATTGGGGTTAGGCCATGATTCCTTTTCCCGCACAGTTGGATTGGGGCTCCCAATTCCTCCCAGTCCATTCTGTGCAGCTGTATGGGAATCACTGTTTCCACACCATGCACCAGATCAGGACCACTGGCTGAATCTGGCTCGTGGATGGACCAGGCATTGCTCGTCTGGCCTGCTGGGCAAAATACTTTAAAATGCGACCATGACAGTGTCCAAGAAGACTGGGGCCTAACAGGGAAAGTCCTTAAATCATGTGAATTTTGACACATCTCTTCATCATCATGCAACTTATTACTGAACATGCTTAAATATACAGATAGACACTTTTACAAAAAGGTTAGAGATGTCTGCTAGTTCATTGGAATGACTCTCATTTGCAGTCTAAATCCTGCTTAGTCTGTAGCTTGACTGTTCTGGCTGTCAGATTAAAAATAGCTAAGTATTTCACATCAAGTAAAAACTAAAGGAATTACTCAGTTTTCTGATACTAGCACAGTTGCTATAGCTAATCCTATATGACACGCAATGACTGGTATTTTGTGCATATGTATAGGAATGACATATTTTACCTCTAAGACCCCATGAAATCTTAAAATTATGGATCTTTTTGTCTATGCAGTTCTACTTTTTCTGCCATAAGAAGGTGTTTAATTTCTCCTCCACCCAGCATCATGCATGTACGAGTTAATGACTACAAAGCTTGCAAAATGTCAGTTCCCAAACAAATGGCTATCACAGGCATATTATTGCATGAAGAATGACATTGGAAAAATAAATGTGTTTAGTGTTATAAGATTCATGTCTATTTTTTCCTCCCCTCCTTTCTGCCTTAATAGTGCAGGATTTAACCTCTCTCCCAGCTTGTCTTCTACAGTAGGAGTAGTGTGTCTCACATTTTGATTTATTCACTTCAAGGTAACCAGGGCACAGCATGTTCTTGAGTCTGAATTTGTCAGTAGGTCATGATAGCTCTGGAAAGTAGCCAGTTAAAAATTTATCTATCAAATACTGATACATTGCAAATAACATGGTAAGCACAAAATGTGAAAATGGTAAAAGGCAATGGATAAAGAAAGAGAAGGTGCTTTGCATCTCCCAGGGATTGAAGACTTGTCTTACATAAAGTACTGATTCTGGGTCTCCATGGAAGTGAAGAGTGGCTTTGGCTGATTCACTGAACACATTTATTTTTGTACACAGTAAGATTGATATTAATTCTTTCCCAAAGGTTTCCTGCAGGAAAAGCATATTAAAATATGTGGAAGAAATTTTAAACAATTCAGAAGGTTTTAAGTCAAGGGCTGGGGGGAAGGAGGGAGCAGCAACACACTTTTTAATAGAATTTAATGGATATGCACTTTCCTCAAAACAATGACTCATTAGAATGTAATTTTAAACATGTGTAGAAAACATAAATATCTGGAGTTAAAGTTTTGCCAATAGCCTTACTTCTGACCTTGAATTTCAGTGCACCATTTGTTAAGGGAGAGTACACCTTCATTCTACATGGTCTAGAATCTTTTCATCTAAGTGGTTTCAGATGCACATAA
>NW_005842902.1:341026-342777 GCF_000455745.1 Alligator sinensis | reverse complement strand
AGGAATTATTGAGGTTTTGGTGTGTCTTGAAGAATGATAATTTGGCCTCTTTTTATGAGAATGTATGGAGAAGATCTCATCTGAGATTGTTTTCCCAGAGCCATATAAAGAGGGTGAATGAGTTGCATTGGGGTTGCCATAGTATGCTCAAGGCTGAATTCCAATATTTCAAATAGGAAGTAAATAGAAGTACATGTTATGCATGGCAGAAACCTGGATAGGCGTCATCTTTTGAATGGGACAGTAAAGATAAATCTTTATTTGTTTAGCATCTTTCATATAGATTTGACATTTTCATGGAAATTAATCAACTATGATTTAAAGCCCTTATCTGATTTAAGTATCTTTTTTTTGGTAAAAATAGGGACCACTGAGGAGGAGAAAATCACATGGAACTAATGCACTTAAGCTAATTCTTATTTTCAGTTCTCTCTCTTCTGTTGCAAGACCCAAGTCCCCAATAGCATTTGTGTAGACTATAGAAGAACCTTGAATCCTCAGCTAGCATGTGATTGGATAGTGTCTTGCACCATGTAAGCTAAGGATGTTGTTACACGGTACAGTTAGCACTTGCTACCTGTAAGGAATGCTAGGGTGAATTTATACTTAAATTAATACATCTAAAAAATGTTAAATAGTGTTAAAATTAGAACATGCTATGACCAGTTATGTGTTAAGTAGGCTGACCATATTATGGTTAAGGGAATCCAGGACTTGAGGGTACCACCAGCAATGCACACACAATGCCCCCCCTCCCAACCCTGAGGCTCCCTGAAGCCATGATGGTGGGGCAAGGTGGAACAACATGGAGGCCTGCAGTTGGCCTTAATCCTCCATGTGTAGAGGCTGGACCTGGCTGGGAGAGGATTTTCTTCCACCACACTAGCATCCACCTGTGGCCACCAGGTGGAGACTGGGCTTCAGCAGTGGCACAAGGCTCCTGGCTACAATGGCCTGCCATGAGGCTTCTGGCAGCAGATGGCTATCCCAGCTGGCCTGATGCATGTGGCTGACCCTCAGCCCTGGCCTGCCCCACCCTGGCCAATCCCCACACCAGGCAGGAGGATTGATTCCAAGCCCAGCCTACACTCCTGCCTCCAGCTGCTGCTCAGGAGCTGGGCCAGGCACTGTGGGTGGCAGCAGCCTATGCCTCTGCCTGCAGCAGCCAAATCTGAGACTTTTGCTTCAATTTACACCAACAGGCTGGGATGGCCTATGAAATACCAGACTGTCCCAGCCAATCCAAGACAAATGGTTACCCTAATGTTACCAGTTACTGTAATTTCTTACTTGCTCAGCTCTGACTTGCCACTAGGGGGATCATGAGCAGGGGCCTTGTTAGGAACCAGTACACCTGGACTCTAGTCCTGCTTGAAGGGGTTGGGTGTTACACAAATTGGCAATTGCTCAAATCATGAGTGAGACCTTATGAGGGAGGATAAGACAAGATGCCATGTTTATTAATTAAGTGATACACACACCTTGATTAACACCCCCCCCCACACACCTTGATTAACCCCCCCCCCCCCCCATTCATAACCCAATTTCTGTTCTGGGCTGGTATACGTTACCAGTCTTATCAGTATTCGGATCAACTTAGTGGCAGTCAAGTTGATCATGAGTAGGAGCCGGGCTCCTGTTCCCTGTCAGCTCTGGTTCCTGAGGGAGCCCTGGCACGAAGCTTGCTGGACTTGCAAAGGACTTTTTCTATTTCCCCCTCCTTTCCCCCCCCCCCCCCCCCCCACACCCCC
>NW_005842902.1:316785-340834 GCF_000455745.1 Alligator sinensis | reverse complement strand
CTTCCCCCCCCCCCCCTACAAACACCTCATCTAACCAGAATTAAGCAGAAGAAAAATTTAATAGGCATCTCAGGCTATATGTTCCCCAGTCCCAGTATGGGAGGCCTATTTAAACTTGATTGACTAAAACTCAGTCCTCAGGTTAGGGAATGCTGAGGCAAGAGACCAAATCAGAGGGGGTATGGGTAACATTTGAACAATGGTTAAGGGTTCATCACAACATCCAGCCTGTTGGAGGCCTGACCACAAATGCTGTCATACTTTTCCTGGGATGACTGGTGGAAGTCCTTCCCACAAAGTTTATGAACACTCCAAGTAATCCCCTTAAGTCTGTTAAAAGACTACAGTAAAATCTGAGAGTTGTGCTAAGCTGAGGCTTATTCACAACAGGTAAAATGCAAAACACTGATGCTGACTTCACAGTGCAAGCATAGCTAGGCCATCTGAGAAGATCCCTTACACTATATTCATAATAACTTCAAGCTGGCTCCTAGCTGTCTGGTTACTCCTTAAAACTTAATGTTTTTCCTGGGTTTTAATCAGTTTCTTGAGGTGTTCCAAAAAAGATAACCCCATGTCACTGAAAAAGGTATTTCATTTAAATTTAAACTGTTTATATAACAGGATTTTCCCTGTCATTTACGGCTTAGGACCCTCTTGCTTTACACAATTAAAAAAATGCTTTGAAGAGGCTAGACTAAGGGTATAAGAAAGCTGTAAAGCAGCAAACAATGTGCTTCAAGAGGGAGAGAAATCTCTCTGACACCATCTGCTGTTGTTCTCGAGAAGCTGAGAGAAACAGATTGTCTCCCTTCCACGATCGTGTTAGAAACTTTGCTGGTCAACAAATCACTTGAGTGCCTTAGAACAGTGAGATCCCAGCTCTCGCTATCTCTCTCTTTGTCTTTCTTCCTTTTTCTCTCTCTCTTTTTCTTTTTCTCTCTAGGCATAGCTTTCTGAACCTGAATTTTATTGGTTAAGCTTGAGCTAGGTTTCCCCAAATGCTCAATGAAACCAGGGTAATATTGAAATTGTTTTGTTTGTTTGTCCTTACATGTCTATTACTACTAGTAACATTATAAATGTCATATACTTAGCAGTAAATAACTTTTACTGTCAAACTAGTAGTAACTGGGTGTATTTTTCCTTCTCTACTTCCCTTCTCCATTTGCTCTGCAGCAACGCTTCTTTTACCTAAGCCAAAGATCCCTGTGAAACCCAGAAATACTGTGGGGTCCATTCATCAAGAGGCTACCACTACTAGGACAGTTAGGGCAAAAGACTGGGATGTGCTGAGCTTGAGACACATAAAGGGATCAGCTTGTATAGGCTGATTGACCCAGTTTGGCTCAGCTGTGCCCTAATGAACTGAATGCTGGCTCATGAGGGTGTCAGCTGGACACTCAGCCAGATTCAGAGATATTCTGTTCACCTGTGTGCTTGTGTCTGACTGCATTTTATTGTTACCTTAATGAACTAATTCCTGGCATGTGAGGGTGTCAGCCTGTACATGCTGATCAACCCAGCTGGGTCAGGCATGCCAAGTTAATGTGTGTGCGTGTGCGTATACTTGAATAATTTGATGGCTGGAGCCAGCCCCATTGAAACTGAGTCCTGCAAGATAGCTCCATTGGGAGTGAGGACTTGCAGAAGGGAGAGGAACAGCTCCATATAGAAACACAAGTAACACAAGCAGCACATTGATAGAATTACAAAGACCCTAGAAACATACCCCTAATAAATGAGCACACCCCAAAGTGATAGGCAAAGCTGGTAACAGCTCCTGCCAGTCCATCTCATCAGATGAACTGATGCTGCAGGATGACATGCAGAACAAGACCCAAAATCAATGTCTCACCCCATCTTTTATAGCCTTGTCAATTCACCCAGTCCTCTGGGCTTTTGCTGTGTTATCACTGTGTTCTTCCTTGAAGGTCGATTGCTGTTGTCCTCTTGCTGTTCTGGGGCAGATTCTTCTTGTTTTGGTCTTTTATCTGTCTGCATTCTTCAGCCAGTTGCCAGCTGATGTTTTCTTTTTCCACAAACACACTCTCACCTATACAGCATACAAAACAGTAAAAGGTTGGGCACTTATGTCAAACTACAGAGCAACACAAAATGGAGTTTCTTAAGGCAATGCAAAATTCAAGAAAATACATAAGATTAAAAGCAATTGGCAAAAAGTCTATTTGTATAACATTCCCTTCCTTGATCCTTCAAAACATTTTTTTGAATGGATCACTGTACTGTTTGCAAAGCTGTATATTGTAAAGCAATTAAGGTATATGATTTCAATTAAAAAGGTGTTTGTTTCATCCAAAAACACATACAACACATTACAATCAGCAGTATTCCAGTTAGTATAGAAAAGATGATAATAGAATGTAACATAACATTTAGGACCGCCATCTATATACCACTTGACTAAGATGGTTAATGATAGGCACCAGTCCAATTCACTTGGAATCTGAAGTATGTTTTATTCTTACCCAGTTATAAATACATAACTTGATCATCAATTTCCCATAAGAATGGGTTGCCAATTGTGCCCATCTCAGCTTGAATATCCTCTTCTGCACCACCTTCGTGCGCGTGCCTGATGTCGGACGTGATGGAGCCTCATGCAACTTCTGGAGGGGCCCTCAAATACTTCGGGGAAAACCCCAAAACTCACCTGCCATGACTTCAGATAGCACTTCAGTGGTGGGGTCTCCCGTTGAGGGTCCCTTAGGAGCTGTCAAACCTCCTGGTGGATATACATGGGCCTCCACCTTCCCTACCCCCTGTCCTTGTGACAAGCCTCTGGCTCTTTATGCAGTTTGCCTTCAGGTTGTGTGGGCCGGGAGCGGTCCGAGGCCCTCGGGGGTTTTTTCGCGCGGCGGGCTGTGGCCAGCAGCCCGGACACGCCGGGTCGGGGAAGGCAGGCGGCACGCTAGAATTAGGCACGGAAGCTTAGTGGTTGATTAAAGATTATTTTACTTACACCGAAGATGGTCGCGGTGCAGGCAGGAAAACTTGCTTGAGTTGCAGTTACAAAACAAAACCAAACAAAGTTCAAACCTGCAGGGCATGAGAGTACGTCGCAATGGGTTTTCGGCGACGGGAAGATAAACCTGCAGGACTCGAACCCGGACAGAGCCCCCTTTCATTGTCAGTTTTACTTTCCTCTGATTGGGCACTGTGGCCACAGGTTGCCCAACTCTCATGGATGTCTCTCTGGCAGCATGCTGATCACTCGTTGGCTCTGTATGCTGCCATCGTCCTAAGACACTGCCTGTATCCCACTGCCAAAGTCCAACAGACAACAAACAACAAAGCAATTAATAGGAAGCTACACCAAAGCAAAGGAAAGAGAGGAGAGGAAAAGGAACCACTCAAATAAAAGGGAAACAAAAAGGAAAAAGACTGAAGAAGGGAGGTGCTGTCAGGCTAATCAGCCCTTCTACCCTCCTAGCTCTAGCCTGTGCCCAGCGCATTTCTTGGCACAGCTCTGTTCCCTAGCCCCAGCCAGGGACCTCTTCGGCTCCTCCCCAAACCGCCTCTGATCTCACACACCAGTGCTGCCTGCAGCCTCTGCTGCCACCGACACCTGCCTCAGTGCCAGATCTTTTTGGTCCTGCTGGTGATGGGTGCAACCAGCGTGAGGGATCCCTGCAGCATCTTCTCTCCTCTCCCCCCCCCCCCCCCTCCTTGCTCGTCTTTGGTGCCAGCTTTTATTTCCACCGGGTGGCATTCATCTCTGATGTCACCCACCTGTGCTGGCTCCAGCTGCAGATAAGCACTGCTAATAAACCATGCAGACATTTCTTCTCAGCGTGGTTGCACTTGGTATCCTGAAATGGGCAAGTGGTTCTTTTTTTCAGGGTTTTTCCTTTGGGGTTGGGTTACCCCTGTCCCAGGTTCCCCTGAGGGTGGGGCTCCTTGTTCCCCCATGCTTGTACCTCTGGGACACCAATCTTTTCTTTCTTGTATTTTATCCTGCATTTGTTGAATGGCTTCCTTCATTCATATTTGAAGGGTTACCTTGTTCGCTTTTTAATTGTGCCAACCATTTATACATGTTGTAGTTAGTTGTATCTCCCACATCATTAAACTGATCCACGTCCATCACAAACTTCAGGCACTGTTCAAATAAAATTTGATAATGTTATATATATTGTTCATACACAGTATAGAATTAAAGGCAATTTATTAATGAAATCTATTTGTAATCTACTCCACAAGCCTCCCCTCCTTTGATGAAATAGTGATTGGGATTCAGAAGATCGGGTCTCTTCTTTTGCACATTGGACATAATTAGCTATCCAGGGTTTCACATCATTTTACATACCCATCCATTCTGTATTTTGCTTTTATCAATAAAGAGTTTCCTTTACTTCTTTATTCAAATACTGATGTGCTAGGTTTATGAATTCTTGCTTTTCCTGTAAAACTATTGGTTAATGCAGTCTTCACCCACATCCTGGAATGTTGGTGTTATAAATAGTATCTACATAAAAATGAGATTTCCTTTATAGCCTTAAAAACATTTTGTCAGGTTATTTACTAATTGCACAAATACTACCTTTTTAATAAATACCATTTTGGTAAACAAGTAAGCTTTACAACTTGAAACTTTCATATGAATTGCTGTTCTTTGTTTCAAAGATTAGAACAATTTTCCTGTCCAAACTGGATATAAAGTGTCCTGGTCTGAGATCCACAGACAAATTTGATTTTTAGACAGAGTATTATCAATGATTTTGATCACATCTTTCTGATATTTCTGTACATTTAAACTTTTGACAGCTTAAAACAGGTCAAACAAATAAACAAAAAGCACACAATGGGACAAACAACACAAAACAGACAGACAAAGTAATTTTTGCTATGGTGATAAAACTGTAACTTAGGTGAAGAAAATGGTCTTATCATCTTTCAGTCAGCTTTGCTGCTAGACTTAATTTTACACTATGGTTTTTGCAAAAGAAAACACAAACCTGCCAAGAAAAACTCCTTCCAGTAAAATATTATTCATATTTACACATTTACACTGCTGATGTGCAGTAACAATGCACATATTATTCCAATTCTTGGGGTGTTTTTCGTGTGTGTGTGTGTGATGAGGATTATTTACATTTATTTTACAGTTTTCAATAGTTCATTGCACCATTGTGGCAATTGGAATTGGGAGCTTTACAACATTTTTTTTTCCAAATGTGAGATCATGGGAGGCCAGTACCCTTGTTACACTTTAACCAAATTGCCATTTAAAAAATAAATTTTTCCTTTTAAAGGGACAATTTTCCCCTCAGAAATGTTATTTAAAAAGCTTTTTTCATATCTTTATTGCTGGGACATTATAAAATCTTTAAGGTATTTGGATAATTTGGATACTATTGCTCCCATGAATATCCATTCCAAATTATACCATTACTTTTGTGCTAACAAAATAACCAAATTATAACCAAAATATTAGCCAAATTTAATATTAAAAATCATTTTACCTCTCCTGCTATAGCTGCTGAAACTTCAGAGTATTTTGCTATACCAGGAGCTGCAACAGTTGTTACTGCATTTAAAGAGCTGAAGTTTATTGTCAGTTTTCAGATTTTCTTGTTTGCCCTCAAAACAGACCAAAATTGGGGACTATATATATTAAACATCTATACTATCATTTCCTAACTTAAATGATCTATTATAAGTTATAATAGAGAGTTTATTTCAGCCTCTAGTGCATATTTACACTGCCTTTGTGGGGGGAAAAGTTTGATTTCTCATTTAAAACACATGCCTGTATCCTGCCCCATTTAATTCTTTCTGCCTGCACCTTAGGAAATGCCTTCATTTACTTGTCTTGATTAACTCTATCAATTACAGTAAGAGCCTTAATAGCTGACACTGAGTTCTCAGAGTCATCTTTTTTTGTCTTAATAAGCTGTTAACACTTTCCCCTCTAAAAAATTCACACTATTTCTGTAGAGTGAGGGGAGGTAAAAAAACCCATTTCTCACCCCCTTTACCAATGAGATTGCAGATACTTATTATATTTCCAGCAGTTTTTCTGCCTTGCAGTACACACATAGAGCAAACATACTGCTCACACTCTCTGTTTTGCACCAACACCTGAACAGTCTGCAAAACCGCTCACTCATTAGGCTCTTTAAACTCTGCTTCTGTTACAAACATTCAGAGTTTCCAGCGCAGAGGTTAATTTTCTTTGCTTCTGACTTGTTATGGGACCAGCAATAGTAGGTATTTTACTTAACCACTAGGCCTGTGTGAGTAGGCAGCTATTTGATCCAGCTTTGGATCCAGCTGCTTCGGATGCCAGGGACCTGATCCGGAGCTCCGGATTGGTTTCCTGCTTTGATCCGGCCAAAGCAGCTCAGAAGCTTCAGAGCTGCCTCGGAGGTCTGGCCATAAGGTATAATGGGGAATCAATGAAATATCTATAACTTTGGTGTTTTTTGTCTGATTTGGATGAAACTTGCAGGAGAGGTAGCCTCTGCTGAGAGCATGAAGCCTGCTAGGTTTCAAGAAGATCGCTAATTAACTCATTAACGAGGATTAACACCTACAAAACCACAGACTAAGGCGAGGAAATAATCAATACAAACAATCAACTGCCCCAAGACAAAGACAGACAGTTGCACAAGCACCCGTGTCACAAGTTTTGCCTGTCAGCAGCTAGAGGTTCAGGGCCCCAGAACCCAGAAGCCCTGCACCTATCTTCTTGACAGCTGACAGGCTTCATGGCTGCAGCAGTGGTTAGCAGGCCTGCAGCTTTTACCTTGCTGCATCTTAACACACACAGTGTCACCCATGTCATGAGTTTTGCTTGTCCGCAGCTTGAGGTGCAGTTCCTCCCAAACCCCTGAACTTACCTTGTTGAAACTTGGCAGGCTTTGTGGCCTCACTAGGGGCTACTACCCCTGCAGTTTTCACCCCCCTGTGGTGTGACACATACATGTGACATGAGTTTTGCTTTCAAGAATTTGGGGTGCAGTTCCTCCCAAACTCCTGCACTGATCTTCTTGAAACTTGGCAGGCTTTATGATTGCAGCAGAGACTACCACCCCAAATCAGACAAAAAACAACAAAGTTATAGATATTTATTGATTCCCCATTATACCCTATGGCCAGATCTCTGAAGTGGCTCTGAAGCTTTTCCAAAGCAGTTCAGAAGCTCCAAACCTCTTTGGAAAGCCTAAAGAAGCCAGTGCTTTGATCTAGACATGCTGCTTCAGATGCTAAAGCATCCAAAGGTTTTCTGGATCTGAAGCATGGTCCAAAGCCTCACAAAGCCCTATTAACTACCTCAGACACTTTCTGAGATCAAGTTACAATTGTCTTTCAAGGTTGCTATATTTCTTTCTGCTATAAAACAATTCTTTCTAAAATTTCATTCTCACTCTCCTCTGCTCTCCTCTCAGTGTGGCACCAAGGTATATTTCTGCCACACATCTCTTTTCCACGAAGGGTTTTTCGGTTGGGATATGGTCCCCTTAGCCTTTTCCCAATGAAGGGTAACCCAGAAGGTGGTGGGAGCTAGGGTTTTAAGGTTCCCTATATTCGCCCCTGCCCATTCCCCAGGGTGATTATTATGCAGCATTTTGCAGTGACTACCCCGCTATAGGTAGCTCCACCACACTAACCACACCTACAAGGGTGACAGAAATAGGTCCTACCCAGGACCAAACTCTCCACTCTTCTGTGCTGGTCTTCTTCACTCCTTATGAGCACAGTCTCTTACTTCTGGTCTTCCTGGCCCCTCCTTGGGCTGGTTGAGATTGCAGGCTCCCAGTTCTGGCAGCTTTAACAGTGGTCTTTTCTCTGTGCCCCTTCTCTGGACTGCCAAATCACTTGGTTTTTGTAGAGCCCTGCAGACCCCTCTCAGATCTCTCTCTCAGCTCTCCTCAGAGCCTCTGGACTCCATCCAGCTTTATTCTGTCCTGATCTAATCATTCCTGGACTCCAAGTCACTAACTCTGCCTCACACCCTTTGGATTGAGTATTTGGCTTTCCATGCTCTCACAAATTCTGGCTGGGCTCTGCTCTTTAGCACCCAGTCTCAATTCCTCTCTGTGCTCTGTGAGTCTGTTCTCAAACCCCCTTTAAAGAATCTCTCTCATTCCTCAACAGGTTTCTCTGTCTAGCAATTCTTTCTCCATTCTGCTGGCAATACTTTCTCCAGCAGATCTTTTTAGAATCCCAACTCTTCCTTCTAGGTCTTACCTAACTTCCAGCTTTCCTTTCCTTTACCAGATCTTAAATGTATCCTTTCTGGTTTACAGGCTTCACAATCCGTTCTTATCAGTGGCCCTTCTTGCCTTGCACTTTGCAAAACAATATATCCAGCAGAGCTTGATTTTTCTTTCTCAGCTTGTCAGTTCCTCCAACGCACACACAATCCAGCAAGCTTTGTTCTAGGACCAAGAAAGCTCCCCCCTGAAAGACTGTGTGAGACGGATTACACACAACACATAAGCCCCTCAGAAAAGCTCTTCCTACCTCCAAAAGGAACCCCCCCCCAATCTATGCCTCTGTAGAGAAGAGAAAACAAAACAAAACAAAACATGCCTGTGATAAGCTCACTTCTCCTCTCTCCAGGGTAACTCTGGGCACTGATCTCTGTTTACACAGCTGTACCCTGATATTTCCCAAAACAAGATGTTACACTCCTATACCAATATCTTCTAGGCTCTTCACTGTTCCTGGCAGGGGGGATGGGACCAAGTTTCCCCCACACTTTCCAATCACAAATTCTCTGCCACTTCCTGACCAGGTGTCTGGTAATACCCTGTCTCTTTCTGTGCCCTCTGCTGCCTCTATTCTCTAGGGCACGCAGGATCCCAAAGTGTCTGTAACATGCCTCTCAACTGTCTCTGATCTCTCTGAAGCTGCACTGCCTGCATAACACTTTGCCCTGCAATCACCTGCATTTATAACCTACACCTTACAAACTCCACAGAAACCGCACAACACTGCTCTTGTAACCATCCACACAGAAGACTGTAACTCTTCCCAAAGACATTAGAGTCAAAGGACCCTGTTCATTTACACAGCCTTTCCCTCAGAGAGATTACTTTTTCTGCTCTCTAGATTCCTATTGCAAACACAACAGGAGGTTCTTACTTAATCTCAAGTGGACCACAGCACATACCCATGTCCACTACTCTGCCTGATCTAGGCAAATAAAGTCTCCTGATCAGCAGTAACAAACAACATCTCCTGCATAACACTTACAACCCTAGTCGCGATTACCATACAGCTTTACCTTACTACAAATTGTAGCTAACCCAGCTAGAAAGAGATCACTCTGCATCAACAAATTCCCTCATCAGTCAGGGAATTTGTTCTGGGTGAGCACAACCCAACCACAACACCTGCCAGTTGATAATAGGCAAGTTTATTGATACAGAGCAATAACAAAAAGCAACACAACAAACAATTAAACAATTCAATATCTACTAATTCTAGGGCTGTCATCAGAGTCAAGGTACATCTGACCAGGATGCAATCTTCATTTCTGAGGCTCTCTCTTAGGTGTCAGTCTGGAGGTAGGATTCTGAAGCCCACAGTCCCTCTCCAGTGGGGTGCATGAGATGGGCTGCTGGTATGCCCTCTGTTCATGGTGGCCTTGGAGACCCTCCCCGGGGGATGGGGACCCTCAAGTCTTTGCTTTTGTCTTTTGCATAACCACCATCTGCAAAGCTTCAACAGACAGCTGACACTAAGGATTTTTCAACTGCTTAACCTTTTTTTCTAGATGTTAATGAATAAATTCCTATACTTCTTACAACCTTCTATTGAGATACCACCTCTGTTTCCACACTTTAAAATCCACTTGCTTTAAGTCACACGATATATCTTAAAATCCACGGTCACCAACTGCACAACACTGAAATTTTTCCTTTTAACCCTCAGGGACAGCTAGAGCCAAGGATCAGTGGTAGAAGCAGAGATCCTAAACTCCCTCCCTAGTTTCTTGGGTAATCTACAGCAGAGAGACATCCATAAAATTGGTGTGTGGGGTAGGGTGGGGTGTATGTGAGGCATGGGGAGCACCAAGCAGCCCCTTGCAAACTGGAACTCTACCAGCCTGCAAGGGAAAACCCACAGTTTCCCACATTTTTCTGCTTTAAAGGAGAATCCATTTTTAAAGCTAGTTCATGACTCTTTCATATATTTTTGTGACCCACTTTTGGGTCATGACACATGGGTTGAGAAACACTGCTCTAGATATTAAATGAGCTATAAATGCCTTCCTGTTGTCTTGCCCTTAGTCCTTTTGGATGTTGGAGAAAATAGACTTTTCCCCTCTCCAGATTTAGCATAAGGATTCTACTAGCAACTTTACAGCTGTCGAGAGGCAATTTGTACAATTTGTAAGGAGTGGAAAGCTCAATATTTTTCTAGGGTTGCTTTTCACTGGGAGCTGTATAATGATGACTGCCTTGTTTCTTTCGGTTGTTTTTTTCCTGACCAAAAAAAAAAAAAAGCAGTTTGAGATTTTAAATTCAACTCCATGTAATTATTATTCCTTACAAAGACTAATGTATGTCTCCATGTTCCCAAGCAGAACACACTGCAACTGAAATAAGCCATATCCTCAAATCTTCAATAATGCACTGTCTGTAAATCAGATCTTTAGGATTTATTATCATCATAATAATTTAGGAGTCATCTAAGAGTTTTAAAATAATAGAATATATTACTTTGGTTTAAAAACTAAAATTAAAACTTTTTGCTCTGCCTTGAAAAAAAGTCTTGTGTTTGATGTTTGCTACTGCTCTCTCCTCAAGAGCAGAAGCAGATCTGTGAATTTATTTATAGAAAGAAAAAAGCAGCAGCTGACAGTGGAGTCAGAAACAGCCAGGAAAAAATATTCCTTCTTTGTCTGTAAGTAAGAGCATTTTGAAAGTGATCTCTTTAGAAGTTTTCCACTGCCACTATAAAATATGAAAATTGGAAATATGGAAAATTTAACTAGGTAAGGTCAGGTAATCAGGAGAATGGAACCTGGAAAAGAAAAAAAAAAAACCTCTGCATCTTTATTTCTTCAGACTAGTAGCTGCTAATGTAAGCAGCATTTTCTTCTTTAAGAGCAGACTGAAAGTAATTTATATTTAGCTCAATTATTTTTTCTTCCAGTCTAAACTTAGACCTAAATAAGAAGCGTCTTCCAATAGAACTCATTTTCAGCATACCACCAATGCATTTAAAGCTCTAGGATCCTTGTGTATAAAATTAATGCCTCCAGGTGGGTTTATTTATTAGTTTATATTAATTAAAGTCGATGTAGAGAAAAAATCAGCAGGGAAAATAGTTGAGATAAAATAACATGTATAATTGACTTTACCATCTGACAGAGCAAATGAATGCAGAGTTAAGGTTGGCCGTGTTCTCGGTTCATCCTGTTACAGCCCATATGCTGTGGAATAAGCTGTCTGGACTATTGTAGTACTTTTTAGCTATCTTTGAATGTCTGTCTCTTCTCTCCATCTCCACCCTAACTCTGCCTCTCTTTCGTCATTATTCATTCTTTTCCTTTCTCTGAGCCTCTCTGCAGCATAAGCAAACAGGAATGACATATTTTGTTTTGTAAAGGAAAGATGATTTTTTTCGCTCTTTAAAGTGACATGGCAGAGTAGCTCCACTAAGGGGCTCTGGTGTTTTATACCAATTTAACATATGCGCCAGTGCATTGTGACTTAAGGGCCTTCCTATGTTTATTGTGAGCTACACACATGTTGGCTGGTGTTAGTGTCAGCTTGGAGTTTGGAGGATTCACACCCTTAGGCTAGGTTCTAGAAGTCTTCTCTGCCTCCCACATGCAGAGCTGTGACTTGCCACTAGAGGGCTAGTGAGTCAGGACAGTCCTCTATTCCCCATATGTAGGTGAGGGTGTGAGAGATCCTGGGATACTGGAGGACTTCAACTTGGGTAGCAAAATTGGTGGGGAGCGGCTGCACCTAACAGGAGCTGGGTAGTGTGGATTAGAGATAATCCCGCCCTGGAGTGGCATAACTTTGAGCTGCATAATGAATGCTTAGAACCACTTTAAGGTGTTAATGTGTGGGCAGTCCAGGGGTTAAGAGGACCCTCTCAAAATTACCATTAACAAGGCCCTGACTATTCAGGGCAAACAAAGGCCCCTGATCAGCAGGGATCCTGGTCTTCCATTTCCCATGGAAAACCATGGATTTCCCCTTTTTATCAGAAAATGCAGATTTCTCCTTATAGTAGAGAAACCCATGGATTCCTTGCTTTTGCAAACAGCTCTGCAGGCCAGTTGAGCTCTGCCCGAAGGGGGAGGGGGAAGGGTGGGGCCTGAGGCACTCAGTCAGCCACAGCTCTGCTCAGCTCAGCTTCACTCTTTTCTCCTGAAGCCTGAGGTAAGTGGGGCTTGCAGGGGGCTGAGAGCCCCTCTGGCAAGGCTGGGGCATTGTGGATCATGGCTGGGGGGCACTGGCAGGGCTGGGGGATCCAGGATCCCACCCTGCCCCCACCTGAGCAGGCAGAGCAGTGGGGAAGCCGGCTCCATGCTACTTCTCCAGCAGCTGCCTGTTGGGGACAGGGAGCTGCAAACTTGGGGCCCTAGCCCCATAACCCTGGCAGTTGGGGGCCCCCTACAGCACAGCCAGGGTGCAGGGGCTGTGGTGGAGGCAATGAGGGGCAGCAGAAAGGTTGGGTTGGCTTTGGTGGTGAGTGAGGGGCACCAGCAGGGCTGGGAGGGGGGGCTGCAGAGGGCTTTTAATTTTAATAATGGATTTTGGGGGTTTCATCAGAGAATTTGCAACTTTTTTTCAGACAATTTGTGATTTTTTTATCAGAGAAAACCAGGGTCCCCACTGATCAGTCAGTTAGCTGTGGCACATGTTGACAAAGGTTTCACTACATCAGAGTATCTCTTACAATATTAAAGCAATTTTAGTATGAATGTTAGTGAGTGAAAGGGGAGTTTAACTTTTTACCTGAAAAAAATAAATGCTTAAGATCCTCCTGCAGGTGCACTGCTTATTATCATTTTACTGATTCGGACAGATTTGGGTCCTAATTGAAATTTTTTAGATCCTCAGGGGTTTGGGGTCTGGCTACATAACAACTTTGCCAATTGCTGTTTCCTCTTCTGTGACCATGAAGTTGATATATGAAGCTCTTAAGCAGTAATGAAGTAGGGCTGCGTGAAGCTTCGGTTCATGATTCGATTAAGAGAAGATTCGGCCTGATTCAGAGGCCAAATCCAAATCAAATCACTAGAAGCTTTAAAAATTCCAAATGGATTTGGAAGAGATTCAGAGATTTGGAAGGTCTTTGAGGGGAAACAGAAACTTAGAGGAGAAGTGGGGGGAAGTGGGAACAGGCGGGGAAAGACTGACATCTCTAGCTAGCTAGTGAATGTGATTTCTCTCTGACTGCACTTCCAATCACAGTGTCTGGGGGAGGGACATAGAAACAGCATAGAAGCCTCTGTCTGAAGTCTTGTTGTGTCTTTTGTGAGCTGGTTCTGAGTGAGGAACAGTGTCAGAAAGGTACTGGGCTGCCTGGCTTGCCTTCTGGTCAGTCAGTTGCCTGCTCTTTTTTGTTCTTAGAAAGGATTGGATATGATATAGCTTATCTTAGCTTAGAATCTCTCTACTTAATACTTGTCCAATTAATTTCTTTCAATTTTTATTTGTTCTCTTTTTTTGTGTGTGCAAACTTTAAAAAAAAGAAAGCTCAGTGTTTTCCCTGGCAGTGTGATCCATCATTGTGCAAGGAAGCACACATTATACACACACACACATTATGGAAGAAGTCAGATATTCATAGAAGAAGAAGAAGAGATTGTATACAGTATCACATTAGTTATTAATATTATTAGTTATAGTAATAGTTATATTAGTTTTAATAGTTTACATCAGTTATAGTTATATTAGTAACTATTAGTAATAGTTACAGTTATATTAGTTATAGTTATATTAGTAACTATTAATAATAGTTATATTAGTTTTAATAGTTTACATACAGATGAAAGACAACACAGAAGAAGAAGTCAGATAGAGATTCAGATTGAGATTAACACACACAACGCAGAACTCAGAGTCCTAGAAGAAGAAGGAGATATATTATTTTAGGTACACAACACAGAAGAAGAACAAGAAGTACAGTAATAGTCACATGTTCACATTAATAGCACATCACTGAAGAAGACAGCATATTAGTTAACAGTTATTAGTAATCAAGCAATTGATCATCATCAAAGCAGAGCCCACACAGAACACAGAGTGAAGAAACAGAGCATAGAAGAAGGAAAAAGGCACACATTCACTTTCACATTCATATTTCATAGAATATATCACAGAAGACAGAATATTAGTTAATAGTTATTAATAATCAAGCAATCATCATCATCATCATCCACACAACACAGAGTAAATAAACCACACAACACAGAAGAAATCTCACACACACACACACACACACACACACACACACACACCCTTTTGACGCACAGGAAAGATAAATATAAAGTGTGGACCTTTGTGCCTGGTCTTTCATGTTCATGTCCTTCAGGAGAGGCCGGTGGATGGCGAAACATGGCGCTGCAAGTTGCCCTTCCCCCAACATAGACGCATCCTCTTTCCTAGCAGCCATCAGGCTTCTACTGCCATTGGAAGCAAGGAGGTGGGAGCAGTACCTTATGTCCCTGCACCTGCACCACCTCCCCTAACTCCAGAAGTAGGCACCAGCAGGAGAATGACCGTCTCCTCCACCCCAATTTAATCTCCCAGTGTGGGCCTCCAACTGCCAGAGGAGAAGCTGGAGCTGGAACTGGGGGACCTAAGCACCCTGGCTAAAGCAATTTTGGGGACGAAGAAGGAATCTGAGTTTGTGGTCTGCACCCCTCAAAGTTCCCCTAGACTCTGGTCTCCTTCTCCAGAAAGCAGCACCTCAGAGGAGGTTGTGGAGGCTCAGGCAAGTGGCTCCTGCTATTGTGCCTCAGTCTGCTGAAGACGGGGATAAGGCAGGATCCCCACTCTCAAACCAAAAGCAGGGGAGTAGTGTAGTGTGGGATCATTTTGAGGTGGCAGATGATACCAAGTATGCTATCTGCCAGCACTGCTGAAGGCAAATCAGCTGGGACAAGCAGGTGAAACACTTCACTACCACGGTGATGCTGCTGCATCTCAGGAGGCAGCACCCCCTTGCCCTTCTTCCTTCTCAGCCAGGCTCCAGTGTGAGCATGCCCAAAGGAAAGTCCCTCACCCACACCAAAGCCCCCATCTCCCCAAAGCAGAGGCAAGCCACCCTGGACCAGTGGGGGAAAGCTGCAGACAGAGGGGGGTGCATTTCCAAGGTGAGCAAGATCACCCAGAACATTGGCAAGATGCTTACTCTGGATACCCAACCCTTCTCCTTAGCTGAATTGCCAGGGTTCAGGTGGCTCATAGCACTCATGGCCCCATCTTACTAAGTACCTGCATGCACCACCTTTAGCAGGACAGTGGTGCCCTCCCTGTATGAGGCATGCAGGGAGTACTCGCAGGAGGAGCTGCACAAGGCAGGGCCTTGGGTAACCTTGCACTTCACCTCCAACATCTGGAACAGCTGGGGTGGTGATCACACTTACCTCTCTCTCACAGGACATTGGTGTGATCAGTCAGGCTGTCAGTGGGCTCTCCTCCAAGGCAAGGTTTTGGATAAGGCCCACACGGCAAGGGAGATCATGGTGGCCTTCATTGGCATCTGCTGTGTGGCACACAGGCTGCACCTCATAGAGATGCTTTGGAGGGGACAGCTGCTGGTGATGGCACCACCACTACCGCTATGAGCCAGCTCATTTCAAAATGCGGAAAGGTGGTGGGCTACTTCCACCGCAGGATCAAAGCAGGCAAGATAGTGCAGGAGAAACAGGCAGAGCTGAGCATCTCACAGCACAAAATCATGCAGGATGTGGAGACTCGGTGGAACTCCACATACCTGATGCTTGAGAAGCTGGTGGAGGAACAGAAGGCCATCCATGAGATGGCCTTGCTCAGGGAGATCGCCCCTGAACAGAGCTGAGTGGGGTACTATCTCCCAGATCTTTGTGGTCCTCAACCCTTTCTTGAGGCCACCGAGACCCTCAGCACTGCTAATGCCCTCCTTAGCTAGGTAATCCCTGTAGTGAGGGAACTGGAGAACCAAATGGAGAAGTTCCAGGAGATTAATGTTCCTGGCTGAAGGAGGGCATCAGGAGATGGCTGGATCCCTTGCCATCCAGTACGGTACACATGCTGGCAGGCATATGTGACCTGAGGGTGAAGGGGAGCATGTGCACTGGCAGCACCAAATCCCTTGATCACTGGATGCAGGTGCTGGTCAACAGAGTCAGGGAGGCAGAAGGGCAGAGGCAAGGGGATGTGGAAGAGGGGGATACACTTTCCCGTGCCAGCACTCCCAGCACTGGCACCATCACCAGCCAGTCTCCTCCATGCCAGCCACTGCCAATGTGGGCGAAGGGCATGGCTTCAAAGCCGCGGGCCAAACACACCACACCCCCGCCCCCGGGCGGACAGCGGCTCCCTAGCTGGGTGGGGTTGTGGAGCCACTCTTGGCCTACTGGACAAGCTGCAGCCAGATGTGGCAGGATCTGTTCACAGTTGCCCACAAACATCTGTCCTGTCCACCAACCAATGTTCCAGGCAAGAGGGTGTTCAGCATTGCTGGGGCTGTTGCGACACCCCACCAGACCTCCTTGGATTCTCGTTTGGTGGAGCAGCCGGTGTTCTTGAAAGTGAACCTCCTGCTGCTGGGGTTCCCCAAGCTCTACCTGCAGAAGCAGTGAGTGCCACCCTCCTCACTCAGTCTGCACCTATTTCCTTTTTTCCTTTTTTAAAAACCAGTTAATACCCCACTCCCAGCTGGAGGGGGCATACCACTCACTGCATCACCAGCTAGCAGGGGAAGAACATGTTCTTGCTGAGCTTGCTCTCATGCCAAGACAAACTTGGTGGTATGGCCTGGGGCTGCAGGAAAGAAGGAGGCCCCAGGTCCTGGGCATGACCACTAAAACTGTCAGGGTAGGGAGGCCTGGTGGGACTGCTGGTGGTGCAGCAGCCCCATAAATTCCAGGACCAACAATCCCCTGGTGAAAGGCAGGTAGGAGGCACCATAACCTCCAGCTAATGCACACAGACACACAGTCCTGTCTAGGGAAAGCCCAGATCTGTCATGTCTTTGACATGCCTGAGGCTTGCTGATTGCAGTGGAGTTGTGAGGCTCCAGGTGACCTCAGCTTAGCTGCCTGGAATGCCAACTTTTGGGTTGAAAACCCCTTTTTTAGGCTGAGGAAGCATCTGCAGTTGGTGTGTCTGCTGATCCTGGATGGAAGAAATAGTAAAGAAGCCAGAGGCTGGCATGGCATGCAATGCAAGCAAAAAAGCCAGTCAGTGAAAATGGAAATGGTGGTGTCAGGGGGTGAGAGACAGGTTGGGGTGGGGTGGGGCAGGGGGGAAGGGGGATGTAGCAGAGCAGGTAAAAGTACAGAGGTATCTGGGGAGCCAGCCTCTAGCTTTTTTACTATTCCTTTCATCCAGGACCAGCAGACACACCAACTGCAGGTGCTTCTTTAGCCTGACAAAGGGGTTTTCAACCCAAAAGCTTGCTGAAATACATTTTCCTACCTATACAGTTGCCCTACTAAAAAAACCCACCAGATGGTGGTCATGTAAAGTGGTAGACCGGACTGAGGCTGAAGGGGAGGGGGCTTCACTGGGGCACACTACCATGTTGTGCAGAGGCCCCACCACCAGTAAGGGTGCACTTGAACACAAATACAGACACACACATATGCACATGTGCACCCATGCATGTGCATGTGGGCACACACACAAAGTCACACAGTAAGGGTGCACCTTAACAGACACACTTGAGAAGAAGCAGCTGCAGCTCCTACTTGAGAGGATAGAAGGGTTGACAGTTTGGCTATCTGAGATGCTGCTGGTGCTACTGGTGCTGAATCATGAAGTTATTTTGCCTGTTGTCATGTAAAGTGGTGGACCAAGGTGAGGCTGTAGGGGAGGAGGAGACCTCATTGGGGCATACTACCATGTTGTGCAGAAGCCCCAACACCAGTGAGGGCGTACCTTTACACATACTGATGTCACGAGTTTTGCCTGTCAGCAGCCGGAGGTGCAGGGCCCCAGAATCCAGAACCCCCCTACATCTATCTCCTTGACAGCTGGCATGCTTCATGGCCACAGCAGGACCTAACAGGCCTGCAATAGTTTCCATTTCCCTGTGCCCTAAGACAGATACAGTCAGTCGCATAAGCACCCATGTCACGAGTTTTGCCTGTCAGCAGCCAGAGGTGCAGGGCCCAGAACCCAGGCTCCCCCTGCACCTATTTCCTTAACAGTTGGCAGGCTTTGTGGCTGCAGCAGGGCCTAGCAGGTTTGCAGTTTTCACCCTGCTGTGCCTTAACACACACACAGTGTCACCCATGTCATGAGTTTTGCTTGTCAGCAGATTGAGGTACAGTTTCCCAGAAACCCCTCTACCTGTCTCCTTGAAACATGGTAGGCTTTGTGGCCTCATCAGGGGCTACTATCCCTGCAGTTTTCACTCTGCTGTGGCTTAACACACACGTGACATGAGTTTTGCTTTCAAGAATTTGAGGTGCAGTTTTTCCCTAAATCCCTGTACCTAGCACCTTGAAACTTGGCAGGCTTCATGCTATCAGTAGAGGCTACCACCCCTTCAAGTTTTGTCCAAATCAGCCAAAAACTGACAGTTATAGATATTTAATTGATTCCTCATTCTACTCTATAGCCGAATCTCTGAATCTCTACAAATCAGCGCCAAATCTTCTGAAGCCTATTTGGCCTAATCGATTTGGAAAAGCAAGCTGAATCTCTGAATTGAATTGCTGGCCTCTGAATTAGCCAAATATGAATCCGAATCGAATACTTCTCTATTCACACAGGCCTATAATGAAGCATTACCCTTTGAAAAGCCTTGATATTGGAATGACCTTTTGCAGGAGAGAATACTAAGCATGAATCTGAGCACCTTCAGAGCACGTTGCAAGACAAATCTCTTGCAAAATCTTACTTGAAAGATGAAGAATGACTTTGCCAACAAGCAGTACTGGCTAATCACTCTCCATACCCTGCATACACAGTAGTCAAAGCTGCCAAACCTGGGAAAGACAAAGGGCATTGACAGATATGCAGCTTCCTGCTATAAATCATGGCACTTTGCAGGAAGCGCCATGAATTACAATTATTCCTCGGACCCAATAGATATTCGCTATTGGATCCCAGGGGTTGGAGGATCAAGCTGCAGTTTGGAGTAGCTGCGTGTTTGCAGCCACTCTCCCCTAGCCCTGCCTCCTCTTTTTCAGCCCTGGTGCTGTCTTCAGAATGGCAGGGCGAGATGGGAGTGGAGGGAACTCAGTCTGGGCTTTGCCCAGCCTGCATTGGAGGGTGGGGTGGGTGGATTGGTAACCCCTCCATTTTGAGGGAGTGGGGGCATGGGCTCCAATCTATCCACCTCACCCTCCAGAGCAGGCTGGGCAAACTCCAGATGGAACTATCTCCCCTTCCTTCTCCTCTTTTCATTCTGAAGACAGCACTGTGGGTGGGACTGGGGTGCTTCAAACCAGCCCTTATCCCAGCAATGCTGACAGACCATGAAGGTGCTTTGCTTTCAAGCACCTTCATTTGAACCCTCATATAATGAAGGTGCAGATTGTTGCAGGATCAGGAATCTTTAATGCGTTTTGCAGCCATGCGCTTCTGTCAGTGAACAACTGTAGAGTGCTTCAGAGGCTCGATCACATGACAAACCATCACTTCTGTCTGCGCCCAAAGAGCAGAATCCATTGTGGATAAGTTTGTAAATCAGAATAATTTTATCTGGCATTCAGACATTGTATTAAGCAATCTAGAAATATCTGCAATTAGGTTGAATATAACTCCTGAGCTTTGCTTTTCAAAAATTAATAAAAGCATTTAAGATGTATCTGAGTTCATTCCTGAAATACTCAGAAATCCATTTTAGAGACTCCTCAATTCTTGTTTTTAATACTTTTTCTGAGATAGGTTTGAAACAAGAGGCATGAGTGAAATCAGCACAATTAAAGTTGGGGATAACTTACAAGGATGAACCCCATCTGTAGCATGTAGAGGTGTTTTTCTTCTCTCTGTGGTTTCTCATACGGACCTGAAGCCTAATAACAGTTGAGGACATCTAGTACTTTCAAAAGATCTGGTTGAAAAGGTCTTTTGAAGACAGTATATTTAAGACCAGGCCTGAATCATGCTGGGGTGTATTAGCATTGACGGAACCAAAAAAATAACTTCCAAAGCCTGCTTGCATCAATTATCTATAGTTTGTCAAATGGCTACCAATAAATGCTTTCAAGCTTCTTATGGTTTACCTTAATCAAAAGTTAAGTTAACTTTGGAAACCAAAGTAAAAAAATGCAGCAAAGTCAAATGCTTATGCTACACTAGAGACTGTTTTCCCCACATTTAACAGGATGGACTATTTCATGAATGCCAAATCAATTTCCCTCTAAGGTTTCCACCCACCTTTCCTTTGACTTCTGCTAAAACAGAAAAAAAAAAAGAAAAAACAGACAAAAAACAAAGGCTTTCTTTTAACTAATTTTCAGTAATTATACTTGTTGCGAGAAGAAAATTAAATTTCAAACTACCAGCCATTTAAACAACAAAAGTATTTTTTACACATACTGGACAATTTTCTTTTAATTTCCCTATTGTCTCCTGGCTTGTCTGCTCCACAGATGTAGGCTTAAGAGCAAGGCACAGCTGGACCCACAGTTACTGCCTGCCCCCATGCTGCCTCTGCTTCACTCTGGCTCCCTCTGTTACACCCAGTGTGGAGCAAGATTAAGCAGCTGCAGGGCATGGAAGAAACTACAGAGGGGGAGGATAATGGGGGGTGTGGGAAGAGGGGCAGAGGGCCCAACACTATGTGGGACAGGCAGCAGGGGCAAACTACTTGATTCCCCCCAACCTGCTCTCTCATTACCACTTCCCCACTGCCTGCCCTCAGTTGCCTCCCCACCACCTGCCCCTTTACTTCCTCCATCATTGCGTTCCTCCTCATTGTCTGTTCCCCTACTACTTCTCCCCCTATGGGTGAATTGAATAATTCAAGTCTACACATGGAAAATTATAGCAAACTTATTAACTTTCCATGTATAGAGTCTAATTATTGGGATATTGCCTTAAATTCAGGGTTGTCTAATTATTTAGGGTTGTTTAGAATCATTCCTTCAGCATCAGTAGTAGCATAGTGGTGTGAGTAAACTATTTGATATACAGATAATTTGGTAGTCTAAAGACTTTTTATTGCCCAATAAACAGAGCTTACAGTGTATGGTGCTGCTTCAAAAGTGATTCTGCACAAATATCTTCCTTTGTGTAATTTTTTTGCACTTCTGTTATTACTTGGTTAATGTCTTGCTGTTCTATTTTATTTTAAATGTAATGGCTTTCTTAGCTGTTTATATTAACATCCCCTGGATGAGTTTTTCTGTTCCCTCATAAAGAATGTAATGTAAGAAAATGATTTGGCACAATTTTAGCTGTGACAAGAAAATTACACTCACTTCAGTGAAGTGAGTGTTTCTTAAATAATTTATTTTTTCTAAAAATGGACTGTTAAGTTAGTAGTAGGCAACATGGTTTCTAGCTAGAGCCTAGGATACTATCACTGTTTTATGTTTTTCTTTTCTCAGAAAAAAAATCTAGAAGATTCAAGAAAACACAATGGCAAATTATTAAGGTAAGACACAAATTCCAGTTATTCTAAGAACTCTTTAAATGCTTCTGGTATTATGTAATGTTTAGATATCTGGCATACAGTGGGTGCATCTACGCGCACTGTTATGGCAATATGGTAAACTCTTGGGCAGTCTGCAACCTTAATGGCATGTGTCGACGCTCAGACTGGTGCAGTCCTGGGCCCACATGCAGATGTGCGGTCCCAGGTGCAACAGTTTGAGCTGGGGTGGTGCAGCCCCTGGCTGGGAGGGGACCCAGAGGTTTAGACCCAGACTCTGGGTGGCAGCTGTGGGCAGCATAGGGGCTGACTGAGATGCCCCAGTATGCAGAGCCCTGTGGTTAGGCAGCAGAGAGGGGTCTGGCCACCTGCTGCCTGGGCTGACCAGGCTCAATGTATGCCTGGGTCGATGTTTACATGTGTGTTTAGGTGCAGTTATTTTCAGTGAAGTAAGACAGTACTGTCCATGACAGTTTTACAGGAGCAAAAATTAGTTTGCTGTGGCCTAATAGCATTGTACATGTAGCCTGTGATACTTTACACTGCAGCAAATTAGTCTACCTCATAGTTAAGTGTGCCTGTAGGTACCCAGAAATAATTTTTGTTACCGCCTTATTTGATGATATGCTCAGCATCTAAAATAACTTCATTATAACTGGCAACAAGGATTTTAAAAATACCAAATTCCAATGCCACCTTATGGTTCCCAGTCCTATATACTTGGTGTTTACTTCCTTCTGTTTTCTTGTACACTTTTATTCTGAAGTCTCATGGTTCATGGATACATTCTAACAAAACAGTGTTGTCTCTCTAAGTTACTAGGATAAAATATTGCTTGAAAATATTACCTTAACCCTTGGCTGGTGATTTTTTATTCTGGTATTGCATTATTCTACTGGTAAAGCAAAGCAGTGACATTCTGTTCTAAGCTGGTTGTGAGATTTGAGTCCCCAGTATATAAGTACTCACTTTAGTATTGTAAGAATTAATTTTTCTTGCATCAGTTTATAATCCACAGTGCCATTTGGCTCTGACATTGTCTAACAACAGAACCATTGTTTTGCTAAAATGCATCATAAGGTAACTTTTTCACCGTTAAGGTTCATAGATACAGTATCGTTTTCCTTTCTGTAGCTTACATCTGGGAGGAAAAATGCTTGAGCTTCCCAATAACTTGAATGATGTTTATTCACTGGAAAATCATGGTAAATTTGGCTGCTTTCCAATTCTATTTGAGAAGCCACTGTGTAGCAGAAGACACCACACTTCCTTTCCTTCCGCCATCCGTTTATACTTTTCTCTTTTCCCTCTCTACCCCCTGCCCCTTCCTTTTTATATGAAATAAGGTCTAGGATAAATCTTTTGTGAGTTAAGCTAAGGAAATGAGTCTGTGCATTGCAATGTGTTTCTTTCTTTCTTTCAAGATGGCCGCCGACGGGTGAAGCCCTTCTGAGCTCCTGCAGCTCAGGTGCCTTTTGCGCGTTCCCCGCAATCCATGCCCACCTGTTCCTCTCCCCATCCCCCCAAAAACCTTGCCTCTACCCACCCTGTCCTTGGGGACCCCCTCTGGTCCCTGCCTTAGAGCTTGCCCTGAACCCCTGCAGGGTTGCTCTGCCCCCCCCTCAGGCCAATTTTGGGGCATTTTCAGCCCCCTCCCAGTCCCCCATGTCAGCCTGAGGCTTTTTTTCCCGCCCCGCCCTCCCGGGAGAGAGTTAACCCTCTCCTGCCGGGATGCCTGCCAGCAGCCAGGGCACTTGGCATTGGGATGTCTCTGCAGACCTTCCCTTCAGTCATGACATGCGGGTGCACACCCCTCTCCACGTTAGGGTGGAGGACTGCGCTGGAGCTCTGGTGGACCTGCTGGGACGCTGGAGCATCCGGTATACCTCCCGGGTCAATTCGGTGCCCATTATCTATTTGAGCTCTCCCAACCTGGTGAGGGAGGTGTGTGCGGCGGGGCTGGAAGTCTCTGGGGTCCACCACTTGGTCACGCCCCTGGAGACCCTGGCAGTGCGGGTGGTGGCCTCCAACGTGCCCCCGCACCTGTCAGACTGGGACCTCACCAACACGATCGAGCGCTACGGTGTCCTCACCAGCCCCTGGTGCAGGCTGACCATAGGGAGCAGGAACCCAAGCTGAGGCAGATCCTGTCCTTCCAGAGGCAGGTGTTCATGCTCCTCACGGGGGACGCTCAGAAACTGCCTCCCTCCTTGACCTTTGTCTCGCAAGGGAGGTCCTATGTGGTGTATTTCTCTCTGGGTGGAAATTCCTGCTGCCGCTGTGG
>NW_005842902.1:313848-316538 GCF_000455745.1 Alligator sinensis | reverse complement strand
CATTTGAGGGGCTGGGGAGTCCTCCCAGTCCCTTCCTGTCTCAGTTCCCCCTGGGGTGGCTAGCATCTCAAGCGCTGGGGCCCTGTCAGGTGGAGCACCTGAGACCCACCCTCCACCTCCCTCCACCCCTGCCTCAGCCAAGGTGGTGGACCCGGAGGTGGTGACACCCAAGCAGCCTGGCCCGCCCCCTATGGGGGAGGTGCCAGTTACTCCCAAAAAGGTGAAGAGCAAGAAGAAAAAAGGAGCGTCTAAAGGAGCTCCTGCCTCTTTGGGGCCTGTCTCGGACAGCAACGGGGAAAAGGCAGCCAGGGAACTTGAGCCCGCTCTGCCTGCCCCCCTGGAAACCCTGCCACCTCTGGCCACGACTGAGGGTGTCCCAGAGACATCTCGCAACCCCTCACCCCCATCCCAGCCAGTGGGGCCTGTGAGCAGCAAGGCAAGGGGAGAGTGCCTGCCTCCCGAGCAGCAGCAGGCACGAGAGACGGCAGAGAGTCTTGCCACCCCACTCCCCTGCCTGCCGAGGCCGATGAGGAGGAGGAGATGGAGTGCCTGCCCTCTGAGCACCGCAAGCGGCCCCGGGAGCGGGATGACATCTGCCACCCAAAGCGGATGGGGATCGATCTCCCTGAGACGGTCCTCAACCCAGATAGAGAGGGGGGCCTGCTAGGGAGCCTGGCCATTGAGGGCACTTTCACCGGTCTCACCAGGAAGTCCCCTCCTAGAGTACAGCCCCGCCGGTTCTCGGTCGGCAGTATCCAACTCCCTCTGGAGAAACCCCCCTGGGTGGCCCCCAGCTATGGAGGTCTCCTCAACCTCTTGGACCAGACCAAGGGCCAGAGGAACGTGGCCGAGAGTATCTGGCAATGGTGCCTGGACCCCGCGCAGTTCGCCCACGCCGCTAGCGACGCGGTGAGACTTATGCACCGGGACCCGGGCACATGTCAACATGCCTTCCGGCTTGAGAAGCTGGTGACCCGGGTGAGGGAGGTGTGGGGCCGAGGCGGGCCCGCGAAATAGGGCAGGGCAACGCTAGGCCTTTCCCCTGCCTCTGCGGTTTTTCTGCCCGGTGTCTGCCACCTTCTCTCCCACTGGTACCCTGCCTACCCTTCCTCTCTCTTCTCCTGTTCATGGCAGTTACCACAATTGCCTCACTCAACACCATCGGCTGCAGAGACCTGGTGAAAAGGACGGCCATCCTGGAGGGCCTGCAGCAGAAGCGCCTGGCGATCGCCTTCCTTCAGGAGACGCACAGCGACATGTACGTTCAAGCCGACTGGCACGCCGCCTGGAGAGGCCGCTTGTTCCTGAGCCATGGCACCAACCTAAGCGCAGGAGTGGTGACCCTTCTCTTGCTGCAGCTGCGGTACGACTTGGCGGTGGCACGAGAGGTCATCCCTGGCTGGCTGCTGACCGTCCACGTCACCCTGGCACACCAGAGCCTGCTCCTCCTCAACGTCTAAGCGCCCACCGATGAGAGAGAGAGAGAGAGGGTCACCTTCCTAGAGACCCTGGGCGACCTCCTGCATGACACCAGCGAGAAGGATGACCTGCTCCTCGTGGGCGGGGACTTCAACTGTACCGTCGACTCGCTGCTAGACCAGACGGGGCCGGAGCCATACCTGCCTTCGGCCTGCAAGCTGCAGACCATGCTGGAGGCGGTGGACCTCGTCGATGCCTGGTGGGTCCTCCACGCTGACGCGCGACAATACACCTAGGCAAAGATGAGTTGCAGCGGGCTCGCCATGGCCCGCCTGGACCACCTCTACATCGGCCAGCACCACCTGCCGTTACTGCGCAGCAGCTGCATCGTTCCATCGGGCCTCTCAGATCACGCCCTGGTCTGCTGCGAACTGACCCTGCCCTGCAAAGCACACACGCGGGCCCCTTACTGGTGCCTCAATGTCAGCCTGCTGCAAGACACCCATTTCAGGGACTGCTTCGCCCACTTCTGGAAGAGCTGGGAGGCGCAAGTGCTGGGAGGCGGCGCGAGCAGGCTACTCCTCCTGGCGCCTGTGGTGGGACGTAGGGAAGGTCCAGATCCGGGCGTTCTGCCAGCAGTATAGCCAGCTGGCAGCGAGTGAGCTCCGCTGCCGCACCCAGGAGCTGGAGGAAGATGTGGCAGAGCTCGAGGCAGCCCTGCTTCGAGTGGGCAACAACGTGGTACTCCTCGAGAGCCTCCGGTCCCACAAGAAATGCCTGTGAGAGCTGGTGGAGGGCGCAGCCCGCAGCGCGCGGGTCCGTGCCCGCTGCCAGGAGCTGGCAGAGACCGACGCCCCGACCAGCTTCTTCTTCGGCCTGGAGAGGCACGGGCCACGGCAAAGATGCTGGACCACCTCAAGACCCCGGAGGGACGGCTGCTCACAGACCCCGGCGAAGTGCAGGGGCATGGCGTCGCCTTCTATTGGGACTTGTTTGCGGCTGAGCCCATTTGTCCGCAGGCCACTCAGCAGCTGCATCAGGACCTGCCTAGCCTGGGCGCTTTACAGGTCGAGGCCCTGGAGCGTGAACTCTCCCTGGCGGAGCTCGAGGCTGCTGTGGGGGGCCTTGCCTTGGGCAGGGCCCCGTGCCTTGACAGACTGCCCGTTGAATTTTACAGAGCCTTTTGGCCCCTCCTCGGGCCCAGCCTGCTCCGCATCTTCCAAGAGAGCCTCGCCGACGGGACCCTGCCGACCAGCTGCCGCCACGCCATG
>NW_005842902.1:312733-313384 GCF_000455745.1 Alligator sinensis | reverse complement strand
AACCACTGGTCCCTCCTCGGCACCCTCGAGGCCTTTGGCTTCAGGCCGCTCTTCACTGCGGCGCTCCGGGTCCTGTACCATGATGCCTCTGGCCTGCTCAAGGTGAACGGCGTGCTGTGCTCCCCATTCCCCATGCGTCACGGCATACGCCAGGGCTGCCCCTTGTCGGGCATGCTGTACGCCCTGGCCATCGAACCTCTGCTGCACGCTCCGTGATGTCGCCTGACTGGCCTAGCCCTGCCACCGGCACCGGGCCCCACCACCGGCCCCCTGAGCTGACGGCGTACGCGGACGATGTGACCATCTTCCTGGGTAGCCAGGAGGATGTGCAGGCCCTGGTGGACTGCCAACGTGCCTACGAGCTCGCCGCCTCAGCCTGCATCAACTGGGGCAAGAGCGACACCTTCCTGCTCGGGACGTGGGCCGGCACACCACCTCCAAACCTGCCGGGAGGCCTCGTCTGGCACCGGGAAGGTCTCAAAGCCCTGGGAGTGTTCCTGGGATCACCGGCATTTGTGGCCCGCAACTGGGAGGACCTGGCGGAGGAAGTGGAGGCCCGCCTTCAGTGTTGGTGCTGCCGCCTGCCTGTGCTCTCTTACTGCGGCTGGGTCCTTGTCATCAACAACCTGGCGGGGGCAACCCCGTGGGCCC
>NW_005842902.1:311990-312273 GCF_000455745.1 Alligator sinensis | reverse complement strand
GAGGCGCACACCACCCGCCTGGAGCACCTCCTGGACCCTGCTCGGTCGGACTGGCTGTCACCCAAAGCCCCGGCTGCCCGGCTGGCGATGCGCTCTGTCCGCACCGCGGGCTGGCTTCTGCGGGCCGTTAGGGTCGCCCTCCCAACGGAAGCAGCGACCGCCCTGGAAGTCCGTCTCCAGACTCGCTGGACCCTCCCCGCCGCGGACGCCGCGCAAGATGCCTTCCCACCTCTATCCGTCATCCCAGTGGTACCCAGCGAGCTGGCCGCGCCGCCCAACACGC
>NW_005842902.1:307800-311807 GCF_000455745.1 Alligator sinensis | reverse complement strand
CATCTTGGTCCCCGGCATCTTTGTGCATCACCTGGACCCAGCGGCCTCAGTGGCCTGCCCCTTCTGCCTGGGGGTGCTGGACGAGGACATTTTCCACGCTTTCTTTGACTGCCCCCGGCTGCAGCCTCTCTTTGCCGCTCTTGCCGCACTGCTTCGGACGCTGGGCCGGGACTTCTCCGAGGACGTGTACAACTACTCCTACCCGTACCGGGTGGCCGAGCGGGCCACGGTCAGCCTGGCCAACTTCCTGCTGGGCCAGGCCAAGATGGCCACCCTGAAGAGCTGGCAAAACCGGCTCACCGGCACCGGGATGGTTGACGCCTTTCAGCTCTTCCGCCTGCTGGTGCGGGCTCGCCTCTCGCTCGAGTTTGAGCACGCTGTCCTCTGGTGGACGGTGCCCACCTTTGAGGAACGCTGGGCCCTCGAGGGGGCACTGCGCCGACTTGAGGCGGGACGCCTGATCCTTGCACTGTGACACCACCGGCTGCTCAAGCTGCAGAGATGCGTCCAGCGGGCCGAGGCCTTGGACTTTGTTCACGTGGGTCGACCCCTGAGGCCCCATGGGTGTCCCCGCTGGCAGAACTGTAAATATGTAAATAGTCCTAATGTTCGTTGTGGGTTTTTTTGTGTGTTGTTTTGTTTAGTCTAGAGTGTACGGGCAGGCCTTGCAGGCCATGAGCCCAGGCCTTGTCCATGAGGCCCAGATCTTTGGGCCAACCTGTACATGCTCTCTACTGGCCCCAATTTGTCACCCTCCCTCTATTCCTATTGTCTACCCTCCCACCTATTCCTCTTTTAAGAGGAATAAATGCCTCTTAAAAGTCAAAGTCTTTCTTTCTTTCTATCTAAAAAACCTCTTTTAGGTTATGTATTGCTAATTTTGCCATCTCGTATTATTTTATATTAGAATTTTTGCTATTCTGTGCTATTTTTACACCAGTTTTCATACTTCAGGCCTGCTTTTATGGTTAACCAAAGTAATGGCAAGTCCCATTTTGTAATGTCAAGATTCCATTTTGTTATGTTGTAACCTGTGTCTCCCCTTGCTTGTCAAGACATGTTGTATCCTCATTGTAATGTCAATTGTGCCTATATGAAAAGTTGGTCCCCGAGTGAATGGAAACTGTAAGTGTGTGTGTATGATAGTGACAAAGGTGGAAACAACAGACCCATCAACACAACAATACACAGGAACAGCTCTGCATTCAATTGGAAATAAGATTCCAGGAAGCAATCAGGAACAGTATGGATTTCCAGTAACCCAGCACCACCTTCACTGTGAATTCTGAGAAGAAGCCCCCCACCCAAAACAGTCAGAAAAATGGACACTTTGAAACTGCATGTCCCACCAGGTGGGGCTCTCTTCAATGAGAAAATGACAGCTGTTAGCCCCTCTTCCATCTGGGCTTTGAACCCACAGGGATCCCAAGGGAACTGCCTGATAAAAAGGCAGGGGAAAGTGACCCTTGTGGATGCCTCCTCTATCTGGACCAGCACCCCACCATGTAACTTGCACCAGCCATCCACCAGAGGATCAGCTGATGACCCCCTCTGGACCCCAGCTTTGGGACCACATCAACTGGCCATCAATCATCAACCCATGGCACCTGGATAGGTAAATATCACCTCGGTGCTTCCCGGCCTCTCCCTTCAGCCTATCTCTCTCTCTCCCTCCTGACAGACAGCTATGTGCTGCAGAAGCCTGTCTCTCACTCTCTCCCCCTCACTCCCAATGGGTATTACAGCTGTGTGCTGCAGAAGTCCATCTCTCTCTCTCTCTCTCTCTCCCCTCCCTGACAGACATCTGTGTGCTACAGAAGTCTGTGCCTCTCTCTCTCTCTCTCTCTCTCTCTCTCTCTCACTTCCAATGCATGCTACAGCTGTGTGTGGCAGAAAGCCTGTCTCTCTCTGTCCCCCTTGATCCTGACTACAGCTGTGTGCTGCAGAAGTCTGTGCCTCTCTCTCTCTCCCCCTCACTCCCAACAGGCACTACATATGTCCATCTTTCTCTCTCTCTCTCCCCGCTCCCCTGACAGACAGCTGTGTGCTGCAGAACTCTGTGCCTTCATCTCTCTCTCCCTCTCTTACCCTAGGACTGCACACCACCAATTTCAATCTCCAGTTACCAACCCACAGTCACCTCTGTGTGTGTGTGCATGTGTGTGGAACAACAGTTTCTTGTACCTGTTTTAGTTTCTTGTATTTGTTTTATGTTTGCATAGCTACAACCTCATCTAATAAACCTGATATTGCTGATCTTGAGCCTTGGTCTTGCTTGTCAAGTCAACAACTGAAGCTTTATAATGGATGCCAAACTTATTATTGTGTCTAATGAAAAGTGATAGAATACCTTATGCAGTTCAGAACTGCTCAAAATATTTCCCAGAATGTTTTGGAAAGCCTGACACAGCTAAAGTATATTATGACAAAAAATGTAACACAATAAACTGCATTACTTAGGGAATAGGTTTCAGCGTAAACTAGGAAAGATGATTTGAGGTTTTAGAAAAAAATCAATTGAAGTGGAAAGAAGTCAGTATCTCTCAAAAGCTATGCAAATGCTGGTAAATCAATAAGCAGATATCATATCATTTGGGAGACACAACCAAGGGAAAAAGATTTCAAAATACATTGCCTTCAATTTTATAATACCATATGGTATTTATCTTCCACAAAATGAGCAAAAATTATTTAAATAATCATCTGACAATATCTTTTAAATCTTTTTGTAGCCTAAATGTGGGAGGTATATTTCTTAGGAAACAGGGATAGCGTTGAAGGTTCTCAATTTTTCTTAGACCTCCTTCAGTTCAGTGACCCAAACTTCCACCTGCTCTCCCCATCAAATTTAGTGGGTGTCCTTCTCTCAAACACTAACCCAGCTACAGTGGAGGGAATGCACTGTTATTGCAGGCTCAGGCCTTGTACAGACATTTAGTGTATCCTGGGAGAGTCGCTGGTCTCCCTGGAGAAATGTTGAGTGTGCAGATATTCAGGTGTTTTCTTCCGTAGTAAAAAATGGCTGCTCCAGGAGAAAAATAACCTGGACACAACCAAGGTTAAAACATTCACAGGAGAGTTTCTATTGGGAGACTGAATGTACATGCTTCTCTCAGAAGAGAATATAATCTTCCAGCATCCCTGCACCCACTCAGGGAGACAGTGCATGACGCACTGGACTCTGTTGCTCTAGCAGGGAGCAAAACATACCCCCTTAACAATTCTCACATTATGCTACAAGGAAGCACAGGATAACATTGAAAAAGTGGTCTGTTAGCTAATCAGAACTGCCCTATGCCCACCTTTGAGGCACTCTGGGCCCTTGAGGGAGCGCTGTGCCATGTGGAGGATGGCCGTCTCAAATACGCACTCTGATGTCTTGACTGGTCTGGGCGACCAGGCGGGCGCGGTGGCGGACTGTAGCTTCTGGCTTGTGCCGTGCCCTGGGCCCTCACTAGGCTGCTTTTGTTTTTCTCGGGGTGAGATGCGGAAGGTTTTTGCACGTGTACTATGGGACAGGGAAGGGTGGAACTGTTCGTCCCTCGAGGGATATATATATGGCATGTTAGACATGATGTGTACTACTGCGAAGGTGTTTGTCACGGTGTGATGTTCTGAATGTCCTGGAATGGTTTCTCTTTGGTGTGGTTTGATGTTTTTTTTGCTTTTTGTACCTGATCTTTCATGAAATAAAGTAGTTAAAAGTCCTTCCTTCCGCTTCGGATGCTTCAGACCAGGTTCGCTTGGAGGTGCGTGGGACGATCCCGAGCGTAAGACTCCCCAGCTTCCTATCTCTTTTCTTTCCTCACTCCCACCTGTCTAAAGGTCTCTAGCTTCTGTTTATCTTGCTTTCTGATTCTTTTTTCGCATTTTCTTAGCTTTTTTTCCCCCTTTCTTTCTCCTCTCTCTCCCTTCCCCCCCTTGCTTCCGGTTTCTTTGTTTGTGAGTTGCTTCTCGCAGCCTTCTTTTTTACTGTTTCTTTCCCTTTCTTTCTTTCTTTTTTGTCT
>NW_005842902.1:306272-307774 GCF_000455745.1 Alligator sinensis | reverse complement strand
ACCTTTTCCATTAGCCTGCCTTCCAGAGGTGATCTTAATTGCCCCTTCTTCCCCCCTCACCCCTTTGTTTTCCTTTTTCTTTTTTTCTTTTCGCTGTTCTACCCCCCTCCTCCCCCTGCCGCTTTCTTTCCCCTTCACCTGTCTCCCCCTCTGCGGGGAGGTCTTTTATCAATTGCCATTCGAGGGGTGCATTTTTCTTCCCCCCCCTCTTACTTTCCTCTATCCATGCTTTTCTTTCACCCCGCAATCCCCTCCCCCACCCCCCCTTTCGGCTGCTTATCTTCACTTTCTGTTTTGGCCGCATTCCCGGGAGCTTGGCCTTGAGCTCCTGTGTTTAAGTTTTTTTTCTCATTCCCTTAGTTTTTTGCTTTGCAGTTAACCCTGTCCTAGTGAGGAATGGCTGCTCCTACACCTGGCAGCTGGCATGAGGATGTCTCTCGGGACCTCCCGCTGACTCATGGCTTGAGGGTTCATACCCCTCTCTATGTGGTGCTCGAGGTTTGCGTAGAGGCTCTAGCTGTGCTCCTGGGATGGCGTACCATCCGCTACGCGGGTTGTGTGAACATGGTCCCGATGATTTACTTGAGCACGCCCTCCTTGGTTGACAGGGTGTGTGCGGAGGGCCTAGACATTGCGGGCATCCACTACCCTGTCATGCCCCTAGAGACTCAGGAAGTGAGGGTGGTGATCTCCAACATCCCACCACATGTTTCTGACCGGGAGCTGGCCAGGGACTTGAGGCCTATGGAATTCCTATGAGTCCTTTTCGCCGACTGCCGATGGGAAACAGGGAGCCTCAGCTGAAGCACGTCCTGTCATTTCGGAGGCAGGTCTTCATGCTCCTCAAGGAGGGCCCCCAGTCTCTACTTCGCTCCCTGAGCCTCACGCTCGAGGGTCGGAGGTTTATCATCTATTTGTCTGTGGGAGAGACCACGTGTTTCAAGTGCGGTGGCTCTTCCCACCTGGCTGCTCAGTGCCCTCAGGGCAAGGTGGCCGGACCATCGCCACCTGCGGCAGCGCCGGGGGACGGCGCGCCGACTTCTGGGGCACATGGCTGGCCCAGTGAGGCCGGGAGCTCTTCCTCCCAACCTCCTTCCACCCCTATTCCGTCTCAGGGGACTGGGGTCTCCGGTGTGAAACCAATGTCCAGTGGAGGGGCTGGTGCTAGTACCCAGGCCCCACTGCCACATCCCTCATCTGTAGCGCCCCCTGCCCTCAGTGCAAGAGCCCCACTGGGTGGAGGGCAGATGCCTCCCTTTGCCCTTTGAAGTTAGCGAGATGGAGATCCAGCTCTCTGAGTCTCACAAGAGATGTTGTGAGCGGGATGGCCTCTCCCCCCACAAGAAGACAGGGAATGCCCTCGTGGAGCCGGTCCTTGACTAGGACGACGAGAGGCGGCTGATGTGCCTAGACATCAAGGGTGTCGACGCTGCAGTTGCGGGCGAGCTCCCGCTGGGGGTGCGGGCTCGCTGCTCTTTCATTGGGAACATCCACCCCCAACT
>NW_005842902.1:304201-305402 GCF_000455745.1 Alligator sinensis | reverse complement strand
TGCATCCTGATGCGCGCCAGTACACCTGGGCCAGGATGGGTGCCGGTGGTCTCCCCATGGCTCGCCTCGACTGCCTTTATGTCACCAGGCACCACCTGCCACTCCTGCGCAGCAGCCGCAGCGCTCCCTCGGGCCTGTCAGATCATGGCCTAGTCTTCTGTGAACTGAGCCTGCCGGGGAGAACCTGCGCACAGGCACCTTATTGGTGTTTCAATGTTAGCCTGCTTCAGGACTCCTATTTCCGGGACTGCTTTGCCCACCTTTGGCGGAGGTGGGAGGCTGCGAGACCGAGCCACTCCTCCTGGAAGCTGTGGTGGGACATGGGCAAGGTATAGAGCCGAGCCTTTTGCCAGCAGTACACCCAGCTGGCTGCGAATGAGACGCCCCAACGTATCTGAGAGTTGGAGGAGGATGTGGCGGAGCTCGAGGCTGCTCTGCTGGCCGCTGGCAGCGACGCAGCACTGAGCAAGAGCCTCCAGTTCTGCAGGACATGCCTGCACAACTTGCCGGAGAGCACGGCCTGCGGTGCAAGGATCCGCACTTGCTGCCAGGGGCTGGTGGAAACTGATGCCCCAACCTGCTTCTTTTTCAACCTGGAGCGGCGGAGGGCAGTGAGCAAAGTCTTGGAGCATCTCAAGACTCCTGAGGGCCGGGTAATTACAGAGCAGGGCGAAATGCGCGAACATGCCTTCGCCTTCTATTGTGACCTGTTTGCAGCTGAGCCGTCGTGTCCTGAGGCCATGCGGGAGCTCCATGCGGGCTTACTGCGTCTTGATGCCCTGGAGGCCGGCAAGCTTGAGTGGGACTTGTGGCCCGGGCAGCCGCCGCGGCTGGCCTTGCCTCCAGCAAAGCCCTGGGCCTCGATGGGTTGCCTGCCGAGTTTTACAAGACCTTCTGGCCTCTGCTCGGCCCCAGCCTCCTGCGCGTTTTCCAGGAGAGCCTCGCCGACCAGATCTTGCTGATCAGTTGCTGCTGAGCAGTGCTGACCCTGCTGCTCAAGAAGGGAGGCCTTGGCTACATTAAGAACTGGCGGCCGGTCTCCCTGCTGTGTGCAGACTATAAGATTTTGGCCAAAGCGCTGGCCACCCGCCTCCACGCAGTCATGGTCTCTCTCACTGAGCCTGAGCAGAGCTACTGAGTGCCGGGCAGGACCATTCAAGACAACCTGTTCCTGCTGCGTGACCTACTCACAGCTAGTGCG
>NW_005842902.1:302653-303141 GCF_000455745.1 Alligator sinensis | reverse complement strand
AGGGTCCGAGCCTGGCAGGCTGCCTTCCGCCTCCAGCCTCGAGCCCGGACCCTGTGTTTCCCGCAGCTGCTGAGGGAGCATCTGGTGCACAACTCAGCCCTGTTGTGCTCTGTGCCGAGCCTGGCCTCTGCCAGCCTCACAGCCACCCTCATCCAGGCACGTGTCCCCTGCCTGCACCATCTCCTTGATCCTGCTTGGTCAGCCTGGCTCTTGGCCGAGGCGCTGGCCGCATGGCTGGGCATGTGCTCCGTCCACACCATGGGTCATCTCCTGCGTGACATCCGTGCCGCCCTACTGCCGCCAGCGGCGGCCACCTTGGACGAACATCTCCGGGCACGCCAGATCCCGCGGACCACAGATGCCGCGAACGAGGCTTTCCCTCCGCTGCCGGTCACCTTGGCTGTGGCTGCGGAGTTGGCCAGTGGGCTGGGCACTCTGTTGAGGCTCCCCATGCCTCCCGATAGTGACACGGGTTGTCCCTTTGCTTC
>NW_005842902.1:301359-302471 GCF_000455745.1 Alligator sinensis | reverse complement strand
CGCGCGAAGGGGCGTTTGCCGCAGGGCTTCCTAGCCACTGGCATGTTTGCATCCCACTTGGACTCAGCCGCTTTGACGGCATGCCCCTTCTGCCCTGGGGGCGTGGAGGAGGACCTCTTTCACGCCTTCCTGGACTGTCCCCGCCTGCGGCCGCTCTTTCCCACCCTCGAGCCACCACTGCGGGCGCTGGGCAGCAGCCTCTCGGGGTCCACCTACGTGTGCTCCTACCCGTAACGGGCGGCCGAGCGGGGTGCCATCTGCCTGGCCAACTTCTTGCTTGGCCAGGCCAAGATGGCCACCCTCAAGAGCCGCCACAACCGGCTTGCTGGCACCGGCTTAGACGATGCCCCGCGGCTCTTCGGCCTCCTAGTGCAGGCGCGCCTCTCGCTGGAGTTTGAGCATGCTGTGCTCCGGCGGGGGGGTGCCCACCTTTAAGGCACTCTGGGCCCTTGAGGGAGCGCTGTGCCACATGGAGGACGGCTGTCTCAAATACGCACTCTGACATCTTGACCGGTCTAGGTGACCAGGCAGGCACGGTGGCGGATGGTGGCTTCCGGTTTGTGCCGTGCCCTGGACCCTCACCAGGCTGCTTTTGTTTTTCTCGGGGTGAGATGCTGAAGGTTTTTGCACGTGTACTATGGGACAGGGAAGGGTGGAACTGTTCATTTCTCGAGGGCTATATGGCATGTTAGACATGATGTGTACTACTGTGAAGGTGTTTGTCACGGTGTGATGTTCTGAATGTCCTGGAATGGTTTCTCTTTGGTGTGGTTTGATGGTTTTTTGCTTTCTGTACCTGATCTTTCATGAAATAAAGTAGTTAAAAGTCCTTCCTTCCTTCCACTTCAGACACTTCGGACCAGGCTCGCTTGGAGCTGCATGGGGCGATCCCGAGCATAAGACTCCCCAGCTTCCTATTTCTTTTCTGTCTTCACTCCCACCTGTCTAAAGGTCTCTAGCTTCTGTTTATCTTGCTTTCTGATTCTTTTTTTCGCATTTTTGTAGCTTCCCCCCCCTTTCTCTCTCCTTTCTCTCCCTTCCCCCCTTGCTTCCGGTTTCTTTGTCTGTGAGTTGCTTCTCGCAGCCTTCTTTCTGACCGTCTCTTTCTCTTT
>NW_005842902.1:300962-301349 GCF_000455745.1 Alligator sinensis | reverse complement strand
CTTTCCCTTTTTTTCTCTCTCTTCTGTTTGCTTGTTGCGGGAGTTACCTTTTCCATTAGCCTGCCTTCTAGAGGTGCTCTTAATTGCCCCTTCTTCCCGCCTCACCCCTTTGTTTTCCTTTTTCTTTTCTTTTCGGCGTTCTCCGCCCCCCCTCTCCTCCCTCTGCCACTTTTTTTCCCCTCAACCCTTCTCCCCCTCTGCGGGGAGGTCTCTTATCATTTGCCGCTTGAGGGGTGCATTGTTCTCCCCCCCCTCTTACTTTGCTCTATCCACGCTTTTCTTTCACCCCCCGATTCCCTCCCCCCCCTTTCGGCTGCTTATCTTCACTTTCTGTTTTGGGCACATTCCCCGGGGCTTGGGCTTGAGCTCCTGTGTTTACGGTTTTTT
>NW_005842902.1:299585-300546 GCF_000455745.1 Alligator sinensis | reverse complement strand
CGATGGGAAGCAAGGACCCTCAGGGGAAGCACGTCCTGTCTTTTCGGAGGCAGGTCTTCATGCTCCTCAAGGAGGGCCCCCAGTCTCTACCTTGCTCCCTGAGCCTCACGCTCGAGGGTCAGAGGTTTATCATCTATTCGTCTGTGGGAGAGACCACGTGTTTCAAGTGTGGTGGCTCTTCCCACCTGGCAGCTCAGTGCCCTGCTGTGGCCCTACCATCGCCACCTGCAGCAGCGCCGAGAGATGGCACATCGACTTTGGGGGCACGCGGCCGGCACAGGGAGGCCGGGAGCTCTTCCTCCCAACCTCCTTCCACCCCTATTCCATCTCAGGGGACTGAGGTCTCCGGTGTGAAACCACCGTCCAGTTGAGGAGCTGGTGCTAGTACCCAGGCCCCACCAGCACCTCCCCCATCTGTAGTGCCCCCTGCCCTCAGTGCGAGAGCCCCGCCGGGTGGAGGGGTGGACGCCTCCCTTTGCCCCCTGCCTGCCCCGGCCGAGGTGGCTGGTGTGGCCAGGGACTGTGGCACTGGAGCCTCATTGGATGATGGGGTTTGGGCCTCCTCCCAGCCACCTGCCAATGTGGTGCTGCCTGAGGCGGCTGGCCCTGCTGGGGTGGGCCAGGAGTGGTCTGGCCCATCCCCGGCACAAGGGAAGCTGCCCTCCACCACTAAGAAGAAGAAGAACAAAGAGAGGAAGATAAAGGGGGCCTCTCAGGACGTCCCATCCCTGTCAGGACCCTCCTCGGCCAGTGCCGAGGGACCCCCCACTAGAGAGCCTGACCACACTCCGGTTGCCATACCACCCGCCCCGTTGGATGCAGTCATCAGCTGGGCGGACTTGGCGGGTGGGGAGGGGGCTGCGGGCATCCCCCCACCTCTCCTGTCCCCCAGCCTCTGGAGTCGGGAGACAGCAGGGCTAGTGGCGAATGCCTCTCTTCTGGTGGCCTTGCCCCGGGGGCG
>NW_005842902.1:298007-298782 GCF_000455745.1 Alligator sinensis | reverse complement strand
CTGCTTCTCGTCAACATCTACGTGCCCTCCAATGGCCAGGAGAGGGTTGTTTTCTTCAAGACCTTGGCTGCCCTCCTCTGTGATGCTAGTGAGTATGATGACCTGCTCCTCCTCGGTGGCATTTCAACTGCACCACTGCCCCCCGGCTCGACCGCACAGGGCCTAAGCCCCACCTGCCCTCTGCTCGCAAGCTGCTATGTGCCCTGGAGGGGGCAGACCTCATGGACGTCTGGCGAGCCCTGCATCCTGATGCGCGCCAGTACACCTGGGCCAGGATGGGTGCCGGTGGTCTCACCATGGCTCGCCTTGAGTGCCTTCTATCGTGACCTGTTTGCGGCCGAGCCGTCGTGCACTGAGGCCATGCGGAAACTCCACGAGGGCCTACTGTGCCTCGATGCCCTGATGGCCAGCGAGCTTGAGCGGGACTTGTCCCTGGATGAGCTGGCAGCCGCCACAGCCGGCCTCACCTCCGTCAAAGCCCCGGGCCTCGATGGGTTGCCTGCCGAGTTTTACAAGGCGTCGAGGAGGGGGTCTTCTTGGCCCGCGCCCTGCAGTGGCGGTTGCTGCAGGGCATCCTAACCACTGGCATGTTTGCATCCCACTTGGACTCAGCCGCTTTGACGGCCTGCCCCTTCTGCCCTGGGGGCGTGGAGGAGGACCTCTTTCACGCCTTCCTGGACTGTCCCTGCCCTGTGGCCGCTCTTTGCCACCCTTGAGCCGCCGCTGCGCGAGCTGGGCAGGAGCCTCTCGGAGACCACCTATGTGTGCTACTACC
>NW_005842902.1:296465-297921 GCF_000455745.1 Alligator sinensis | reverse complement strand
GCCCCCGCCACAACCGGCTTGCTGGCACTGGCTCAGACGATGCCCCGCGGCTCTTCGGCCTCCTAGTGTGGGCGCGCCTCTCACTGGAGTTTGAGCACGCTGTGCTCCGGCGGGGGGTGCCTACATTTAAGGCACTCTGGGCCCTTGAGGGAGCGCTGTGCCATGTGGAGGACGGCCGTCTCAAATACACTCTCTGACATCTTGACCGGTCTGGGCGACTGGGCAGGCACGGTGGCGGACTGTGGCTTCCAGCTTGTGCCGTGCCCTGGACCCTCACCAGGCTGCTTTTGTTTTTCTCGGGGTGAGATGCTGAAGGTTTTTGCATGTGTACTGTCATGGAAAAACCACTAGTACTCTGCGTTGTTTGTGGAGCAGGTCAGCAGAAGCTTTATTTCACTACAGCCGTAGGGGGGAAGGGAATTTTTTCCTTCTTCCCCACTAATACAGAGAATGCAAAAGTACTTATACATTCTGATTGCATGAGATCATCTTTTCATAACCAATCATGGAATAGGGCCTGCCTAAAAATTTTTGCAACTTTAAGATCAAAATAGCAATTACAACAACAGTATTAAAACAGCAAATTTAGCAAAACCGTTACCTTCCAATGCCTTATAGTCTGGGGCAATCTTGCCACTTCCTTTGACGGTTAACTGTACTAAACATTCTTCCTCTTTTGTATTTTTCCCCCACAGTACTATGGGACAGGGAAGGGTGGAACTGTTCATTTCTCGAGGGCTATAATGGCATGCTAGGCACGACGTGTACTACTGCGAAGGTGTTTGTCACGGTGTGATGTTCTGAATGTACTGAACTGGTTTCTCTTTGGTGTGCTTTGATTTTTTTTTTGGTTTTTTTGCTTTCTGTACCTGACCTTCCCTGAAATAAAGTAGTTAAAAAAGGCAAAAGGTCCATAGTTTGCTGGTTCTCAGCCTAAAACAGTTGGGAAACCCTGATCTAGTCAATCCCTGTTCCCTTGCTGCAACTTGAAAGTTTCAAGTTTCCCTTGCTGCAACTTGAAATCATTGCTTGTTGTTTTCATCTGCCATCACTGAAAACAGTCCAGCTCCATCCTCTTTGGAACCACCCTGCAGGTAATTGAACCCTATTAAATCCTGTACCCCAGGAAGGGAGCAAGCAGTGTCACAGTGCAAGGACTAAATGGCCAGACTTGACACTGCAGAGCACCCTGAGAATTGCCCAACATGCCTGGAAGGTGGGTACCATCTGCTGGAGGACAGAGTGCTCAAACTCTAGAAACAGGCATGCCAGCTCCAAAAACTGGAAGAGCCACAGGGCATTGTATGAGACAGGCCTGACAAGCCAGTTCCTGCAGCTCTTGAGTGTAGCCATCTTAGCCTGGCTGAGTAAGAAGATTCATAGATTCATAGATGTTAGGGTCGGAAGGAACCTCAATAGATCATCGAGTCTGACCCCCTGCATAGGCAGGAAAGAG
>NW_005842902.1:289934-296234 GCF_000455745.1 Alligator sinensis | reverse complement strand
GGAAGTGTCACCTCCTTGGACCTATTCGTCATGCATCTGCTGATGCACGATAAAGTGCCATTGGCTTTTCTGATGGCTTTGTCACACTGCTGACTCATGTTCATCTTGGAGTCCACTAGGACTCCAAGATCCCTTTCCACTTCCGTGCCACCCAGCAGGTCATTCCCTAGGCTGTAGGTGTGCTGGACATTTTTCCTCCCTAGGTGCAGCACTTTGCATTTCTCCTTGTTGAACTGCATTCTGTTGTTTTCTGCCCACTTGTCTAACCTGTGCAAGTCTGCTTGCAGCTGTTCCCTGCCCCCCAGTGTGTCCACTTCTTCCCATAGCTTTGTGTCATCTGCAAACTTGGACAGAGTACATTTCACTCCCTCGTCCAAGTCACTGATGAAGACATTAAAGAGTATCGGTCCAAGGACCGAGCCCTGCGGGACCCCACTGCCCACACCCTTCCAGGTCTAAACCAACCCATCCACCACGACTCTCTGGGTGTGACCTTCTAGCCAATTCACCACCCACCGGACTGTGTAGTCATCCAAGTCACAGCCTCTTAACTTGTTCACCAGTATAGGGTGGGATACCGTATCAAAGGCCTTTCTGAAGTCTAAGATGGCCATCAGCTGCCCAGTAGGGGAGGGGGAACAAGTAAGTTGCCTCTGAGAAGGCCAAACCTAGTGACTCAAGCAAAGCTCTGAGGGCAGCAAACAGCTGCGACAGTCAAGGGCATCTGAGGAAGGTATGGTTAATGTCCTCCTCCACACCCCCTGGACAAAAGGAACAGGCCACTGATGCAGCCGGGTCCATGTGGAGGATGAGAGTGCTGGTGTCCAGTATCCCATGTAGCAACCACCACTGGAGGTCACCAGTCTTTTGGAGATGGGGGGCTTATAAAGTCTGTGCCATGCAGGGTGGGCTGGCATGAATGTCAGTGCTGCTTAGTGCGTTTGTAGCAAAACCCCCAGTTTTTCCTTTTTCTTTTCTTTTTTTAAATGCATTCCCTCCGCTTCCCCAACCATTTCTGACTTTGTCTCTCCCTCTCTATTCCCTATAGATAAGTATAAGTGAGCTGAGACATAGGATAAGCTTCAGCATTTTATTTTGGTAGCAAGTTGTATTTATTTTGTTTTTTCCTCTTCTTTATATTGTATAATTATGTGTTTATATTGATTGTTACTATTCTATTTTACTGATACTATATGATTTAGGCCTACATATGTAAGTTAGCATAAGCCATGTCAAGTTTCCATTTTGTTTGTCAAGTCTCCATCCTGTCCCCAGGCCCAGTTGTGTAACCTATGACTCACACCTACCCCTCCTATGTAACTTGGTTCCTGAATGAATAGGGATGAATGAGGGTGCTTGAGAGACAATGGACCTAGGTTTAAAAATAGCTCCTTCTGAATGACTGAACCATCAACACCAATCCCTGGACCAATGACCCAGCCCTTGGAACCACCCTTAGTATTCAAGAAACAATAGATGAGGCAACCCACCATTATGCCAAGACTGCACATGCTCAGTAAGAACACCTGGAACCTTCTGGAACAGGACTGACCTTGCCAGGACAGGACCTCCCCATAGGAGATCAGAGGTAGTCTGCCCCATAAAAAGGGGTAGTGAAGACTGACTCCTTGGGACACCCTCTCCATCTGGACCAGCACCATGCCACACCACCTATCCATCCAGAGGCCATGCCAGCGACCCCACTCTGGACAACACCTACTGGACAAGGACTCCTTTCCAGCCTGGATAGGTAGCTATCACCCCCTACCCCCTCTTCAACCAAGGACTCTTCCCTACATGGACTCCAACCCTTCCACTGAGTCTCTTTCTCCTGCTGCCATTGTGAGTGTGTGAGAGAACCAATAACTTCATGGGCCTGTGTAGTGTGTTATCTATTTAATAGTGTGTTGCATGGGTAAAAAATTGGCTGATGGGGCACACCCAGAGAGTAGTGGTGGATAGGTTGTACTCAAACTGGTGAGATGTGAGCAGTGGGGTACCCCAGGGTTCGGTCCTCGGGCCCACACTGTTTAACATCATCAGCAACTTGGACGAGTTCTCTTCTTGAAAGCACAGAGGCGGAAAGGGATCTTGGAGTCATTATTGACTCCAAGATGAACATGAGCCGCCAATGCCAGGCTGCAGCCAGCCAGGCCAGCCATACCTTGTCATGCATCCAAAGGTGCATCTCAAGCCAGTCCAGAGAGGTGATACTCCCCCTCTATGTGACTTTGGTCAGGCCACAGTTGGAGTAGTGCATCCAGTACTGGGCGCTGCACTTCAAACGGGATGTGGCCAGCCTGGAAAGGGTTCAGAGGAGGGCCACCCACTTGGTGAGAGGGCAGCAGTACAGGCCCTACAAGAAGAGACTGAAGGACCTGAACCTGTTCAGCCTCAGCAAGAGGAGGCTGAGGGGGGACCTGGTGGCTGCCTACAAGCTCATCAGCAGAGATCAACATCAAATCGGTAGAGCCCTTTTCTCCCCAGCACCACCTGGGATGACAAGGGACAATGGTAATAAGCTGATGGAGAATAGGTTTAAGTTAGAGATCAGAAGGCAATATTTTACAGTTAGGGTGACCAAGATCTGGAACCAACTTCCCAGGGAAGTGGTCCTCACCCCTACCTTGGGCAAATTCAAGAGGAGGTTGGACGATCACCTGTCTGGGGTCTTGTGAACCCAGCATTCATTTCATAGATTTCATTTCATAGACATCAGGGCTGGAAGGGACCTCGGAAGATCATCGAGTCCAGCCCCCCACCCAAAGGGGGCCCCCCGCCCAGGGGGCCCTCGTAGGGCCTGTACTACGCCCCCCACCCCCCAAGCTGCCAGCCTCAGTTTCCAGCCCCAAGCTCCCAGGTTTCTGTTTCTTTCTCTTTCCTGGCTGTCTCATCCTTGCCACCACTTATCTACCCTCCGCCCCCAGTATCTCAGCCTCAGTTTCCAGCCCCAATCTACCTTAAGTAACCCCAAGCCTCAGTTCCTCAGCCAGCTTCTCTCTAGTCCATCAGTTCTAATCCCTGTTCTGGCAACTTTCACTCCCTACACTTTAACTCTCTCTCGCTCACCTTAACCTTCTCCCAGGTATCCCAGGTACCCCAAGCACACACATATACACTGTACCATCCAAGTTAGGAACTTACCTGTGTGTATGTGTAGGTGGGTTGTGTGTGTGTGCACCTAATTGATTTGTGTGTTTGTATATGTGCAATTGTGTCACACCCTCCTGTCTAACAGTGCAATATTGAGATCCTGTGAGTTGACCTGACCCCACAGGGCAACACCTTCACCACACCATGTTGAACTGAGTAGCAAGGACATGGGCATGGTGGACCTGAATCACCCACAGATACAGGGCCTTCCGGGGGAGCGCATTGAAGCAGATCCCGGTACCAGTCCCTGGAAACATGGGGAGAGCCAGTAAGGTGGCAGGCCCACCACACAGGTTACTATCTACAACTGGGACAAAGGGTAGTGGTGGAAAGGGCTTGCCCAGGACATCTCCGGCAGGGAGGGCTCTCGGTGCTTGGAGGTGCTCCTCCAGGGTGGCTGCCGCATCCTCCAGGAGAATGGCCTGCACATCCCTTAGGAAGCGGGCAGCACAAGCAAACTGAGTGCATGCCCAAGCAGGTGGCCAGAGCCTCAGCTGACAACTTGATTTTTGCAACATTTGCAGCCTCATGTTGCATTGCTGATGTGCTCTGGTTTTGCATGGTTAGCAGCAGGGATTGTTGTCTCTATACATAATGGTCCATTAAACACCCAGCATCACTTTCACATTGTTTGTGTACAATACAATAGATAGATGATGATATACCTATATTACCAATTTAATCCTTATTGCATGGCATGTATTTAAGCCTCCCAAAATGTACACTCTGTCTTCCCTTGTCTCCAGCTGGGTCTACAGTTGAGTCATGTTGTGAATTCATAACCCAGGGTAACAGTAAGTATACAGGGTCTCCGAGTAATACTGTGGAGAGAGACAGTCATGTAACTTAACATTGCACAAACAAGGCACAATAACATTATGCAAGAATTGATGATGAACAGAATCATACAATGAATCCATCTAAAGTGCATTTAAGTATATGTTTTTAATCATTTGTGATTTTAGGGATTCTTAAACAGGTAAGCCTATATGGTACATAAGATATGATGTGGCATAAAGAAAAGATAATAAGAAAAGATGAGAGGATTGGATGAGTTTTATAGATAAATAATTTTGTACTTATCTCTCTTGGAAATAAATGTCCTCTCTGCAGCTTCTGCAGTGTTTGGGGGGGGGGAGGGGGCACAGCATATAATCAATTTGGCTCAAAAAACAACAAGCAGATTCTGTTTTTCCAATACCAAGAAGGCTGGTTTTGGGCAGTCATGAAGCATTTTGTGGTATATAGTTATGAAGGAATTCTCCAGGTTGAGAGTAGAAATAATTATTTTCTTGACTTAAAATGAAAGTTTGTTTCTACTGTTTCAGAAATCTACCTGTAGCCATAGTATCTAAGAATATGTCTATACTGCAATTGCCACTACGATTGTAGACTATGGTAGACAAGAACCAAGCTAACTTTTAATTAAGTAACTTGAGAATGGATGGCAGTATTGCTGCAGTAACAGCACAGAAGTCAATGTGGGCTGTAAAACTTGCCCAAGTTCACTTGCCAGGGAAATGTCTAGGTAACTAATTTGTGATAAGCTCATTGTTGCTGTGGCTAAACTGGTACCACTACCTGAGGTTGCTAATTCAAAGCTAGCCTGATGCATGTATACCAGTGGTTCTCACTTGGTTTAGACTCATGGCACTCCTTAGAATATGGCAGTTCTTAGATTTCATTTGTTTTCTGATTATGAAAAAATAATAGAGCAATTGCAAAGAGCTCAGAAGGACTATGACAGGTCAGAATGTTTTTGCTGTTATGATGGATTCCTATTTGGAATTTCTGGGTTTACCTTGTGAATCCTGTGTAGATGTTCGCTTACTTAACAGTACTAATATTGAGCAGCTCCCTGTAACTTAACAAAGCAGGGTGGGGAGGGATGCCTGGGGCACCAGCAGTGCAGCCCCTGATACTGCCCTGTGTGCTACTGCCACCCAAAGCAATCCAGTATAAAATTATGCCTCTGGCCACACCTTTAAATGGATTTCTTTTCAACCCAGTGTGCCATAGTGCCTTGTTTGAGAATCACTGCAATATTCATCGCAGCCACTAACGTCACACTGAAGAAATGGTAGTACAGAATTTCAGAAGAGATTTTCTTGTCCCATTCTCTATTAGGAAACAAGCAGGCTATACTATATTCCTCAAGTCGCATGCAGTACCAGCTGTTGTCTTGTGTAATTTGCCTCTTTACATGAAAGCTTTAATATTTTCATATAAATAGAATGAAACGACAAGTAGGCACCAGCAACAGAACTTAGTTTTCTTTGTGAAGCCACTATTAAGGAAAAAAACGATTGGAAAATACTTACAGAATTCTAAGGTCATGCCCCATTAACTGTCAGGGGTACACATAATACTTCCTTTGGACTGAGATAGCTACTTCAAGAATCACTGTTATTTTTAGTTGGAGTTCATTAAATGATTATTTTCTTATGTATTGTTCATCTGTCAGATAGTCCATGCTCAGTTTGAAGTAAATACATTTAACTATTTAACATTTAACAAGCTCCCCAGCCACAAAACAACCATCAGAGGAACAACACCAACACCTTACAACATTCCAACCTCAGATTTGATAAAACTGAAAGCAGCAATCAACCCACAAATATTATCAATCTCTCCACACACACGCTTACCAGAACTGAAAAATCTGTCCTTTCCAAAGGCCTAAATTTCTGCCCAGAAAAACACCCTAATAAAATACTTCAATGTGGAGAACTAGAAGAATTCTTCCGACGCCTCCGCCTCAAGGAAAATTTCCACGACCAAACTGAACCCACTCCCAACAACAACTCATCCTCTGACAACATTCAGGAAAAGATCAACGCCAAAAAGCCCCAAAAAACATCAGATTGGACACCTCACAGTGGACGAAACCCTAACCATGACCGCTACATTGACTGCTTCAGGGAAAGAATGAACAATGAAATAATCAGCAACACACGCCACCATAACAACCTTTCTACCAGAGAAAAAGGCCATAGAATCTCTAAGATCTAACCACCAAATAGTAATAAAACCAGCAGATAAAGGAGGAGCCATAGTCATCCTAAACCGTGAGGATTACATAAAGGAAGCCAACAGACAGCTCTCTGACACCACCTACTACAAAGAACTACAAGAAGATCCTACTCC
>NW_005842902.1:279482-289085 GCF_000455745.1 Alligator sinensis | reverse complement strand
CTCATCACCAGAAGCAAACTTCCTCAAGCCCAGAACACACCAAAAGGATCCAGACCGTGCCATAAGAAATGCAAAACCTGCCAACACATCTCCACCACCCCCACTATTACTACACCCCACAACAGAGCCATCAGCATTCCTGGATCTTACAGCTGCACCTCCAGAAATGTAATATACCTCATCCAATGCACCAAATGCCCTGATGGAAAATACGTTAGAGAGACCAAACAACAACTGCGTGCCAGAATGAACGCACACCAGAAATCTATCAAAGACAGAAATACCCAATTACCTGTGGAGGCACATTTCTCACAAGAAAACCACTCTCTCTCCAATCTCTCAGTCCTGATCCTCAAAGGAAACCTACAAAACACTTCCCAGAGACGAGCCTATGAACTCCACTTCATCAACCTCCTGGATACTAAAAATCATGGACTAAATATAGACATTGGATTTATGACACGTTATAACCTGCCTGACATCTGACTCCCCAGGTATCTCTCCACTGTCATCCCCCTTCTCTCTCTCCCCCTGACCCCGCCTCTCTCTCACCCACTGACTCCTCAATCTACATTTTCACTGACTACCTGTCTTGTATGCATACCAGCCCAGCCTCTGGCTTCTTTACTTTTCATTCCGTCCAGGAAGAGCACACACCAGCTGCTGAAACTTCCTTAGCCTGATGAATGGTTTTTGAATGCGAAAGCTTGCTTAATAATTATTTGCCAACTATTTGGGTTGGTCTAATAAAAGATATCAGATTCACTCAAGGAACCTTGTCTGCCTAAGTAAAGGTCTGTGCATTCTGAAAGATGAAACTTAATTCCTTCTTAGGGGTTGGATCTTGGTAATTCAATAATAAATACAAATTACAGTAAAGTCAAAGCTTTCTCCTTAAACTTGCATGTTTCTAGAGGTTCCTACAAACTCTTCCTCTGTTTACTCTATTTCCTTCTGACCAAAAGATATATCCATATTTCTCATCATAGTCAATAAGCCACAGCTGATGTTTGGTACAGATGCAAACTCCTATTCCAGGGAGCTCAACAGCAAAGCGCTGCACCTTCTGTAGGTTGTGCATCATTGTGGAACACCAGCTTCTGTTTAGGTTCCATGTGCTTTTTTAATATTTTTAGACATTTTTTAATTTTATAAAACCTGAACAGATGGTTTCCTTCCATTTATTCTCCCCACACTTCAAACGTCAAAAACAAACCCATTTTTTAATTTTGATTTAAGTAGTTTCAATGCTATATCCTTTTTGTGCTGTCAAAAAAGCATTCCATAAGACCTAAACATCACCTAAGTTTCACCACCCCAATTTGACTTGGGCTACTTCTTGCCTATTCTCAGTTTGTGCCTTCTGTGAGTTTTCCTTCTTAAAAGAGGGATTTTTTCCCCTCCATTGGCCTCTTTTGTGTGTATGTCTATGAAGAAATATATTCTGGAATATCTTAAACATGCCCTAAATATTTCCATCTTCTTTTCTTTAGAAAGAAGAGGCTGTTGAACTTTGACAAGTCTCATTTTGTTATAAAATAATTTAATACTACTTTTTAAAGTATTTGGTTTCAAAGGTGTTGAAACATCTCTCTCCATCTTTCCTGGATTTCTAGTTTTCATCTCTATATGTTAATGTAGAAATAACATTTGAGTTGAAAGTTTTTAATCTGTAGATTTTTGATGACTAAATCTTGTTTAATCTGGGCAATGCTGCTGGTATTTTGTGACATTTTCTTCAGAACAGTTCCATTGGCTTGTATGTTGTTGCAAAGGTGTGTGTTGCCTCACTACTTTATTTATTTTTTTTGGCTTCTAAAGTAATGCTTGAGTTCTGAGGTTCTCATTTGATTTTTCCGCCCCCCCCAGTATTTCATACTAATTATTAAATATTATATATTAGTATTTGAATTCTAAATACTGTAGCTCTATAATAATGGGCCAGAATGGAAAAACAGGTATATATTTTCATTGTCTACAAGCCAAGTTCAGAGACAAAGCAAAGAAAAAAAAGAATAAAAATCAAATTAAATCATAAATCATATCATACCATACATTGGAAAGAAGTCCTATAAGCTAAATAGTTTCTATAAGGTATTGGCTTAATATTAATTACATGACTTTATATAATTCTGTCTAAAACTGAATTTAATAATTTGGCTCAAGAAATCCATTTGAGGATTTGCCTCTAAAGATATACATGATCTTCTTAAGGCTGTTCATTAAGATTAAATTGCTAGGGCCCCTCTAGCTGTTCAGGTAAAGGAGTGATAGGATCTGAAGCTCAAGCCACACAATCTTGCCTCCTGCCATGCCAAACATGCATGGCAGAAGGCGTGATTGTGGGATCCAGCATCATATCCTATCACGCTTATTGCCCGTACAGGGGCGGCTTGGGATTACCATCCCATTCAGGTAAAAAGTTCCCACAGCTGTGGTCCCACAGCTGATGGACTTGCAGTTGTGGTAGCACCCCACAGCACTGGGACTAAGAGCAGCTGTGGACTCTCCATCCCAGCAGCAGCCCCACAACAGGACTCCCAGCCCTGCCTGTGCATGGTGTACCATTGAGGCTGGGAGCCCAGCCAGATGACAAGGCTCCTAGCTGCAGAGGCAGACCCTGCTACATGTACAAATTAAAGCCAGATAGAAGCCACCTATCAAGTTAATACACATATTCAAGGTCTAACTTCATAGCTGGTTGGACCTTTTAATGGTGTAATAGATACTTTGCATATGTAGCTTTTCTCCATTACCTGTGCAACACCTGTAATGTGTACAGGGAGCCTCAGGTGCTATTTTAATTGCATTAAGCTAAGTATATTGACTTCACAGACAGGATGATCTTCATGACCAAAAGGTATTCCATCTTAATCATTTTGTATCTTAAGGAATATAGAAAATGCTGCACAAGGAGACCCTTGGGGAGCATAACTCTTCTGTTGAGATGCATTCATCATATATGCTGTTAATAATTATGGGAGACACAAACAAGCATTAAGGAACAGCTATCTTACACTCTTTAGTTGGAATTAATGCTTATCATAGTATTAGGTCTATACAGGGGTGGATCCAGGAGGGATGCAGGGGTTGTGGTTGCACCCTCCTTTGGCAGCATGGCACATGTCAATGACCTCTTGGTGGCCCAAGAAAAGTTGCGGGGAGAGGGGAAGTGGTGGCCACCCCCTAGGTTCTGGAGCTGGCTTTGTCTGGAGTAGCACTGAGAAGTGAGGAAACTCAAAAAGCTCATTGCACAGGTGCTGCACAGTTGAAGAAAGGTGTGGCCACCACCCCCATCTCCTATATCTGCTCAAGGGCATATATAAATTAAATGACCATGTGATTACACAATGTGTGCTGTAGCCTCTTCTGCATGGTACATATATTATGCAATTACCTGCTAATTGGATGATTAATTTAGATTGGCTACATGTGCAAATTAACCAAATTAATTAAGGTCCAACCAGCTATAAAGTTATTTCTGGAAAATGTGTAATAACTTTATAGCTGGTTCCTATCCAGCTTTAATTTGCACGTGTAATTTCCTGTGCCCCTGTGGCTGCAAGGCTGCAGCTGCTGTGATCTTCCTGCTGTAGGGGAACCTCATGGCTGCAGGGGCTGACAGCCCTGTCAGCTGTGGGGCTCTAAGTCCTAGCAACTGTGGGGCATTGCTGGGACAGAGAGTCCATCAGCTGTGGCATTTGCAGCTGTGGGAGCTTGCTATTTGCTAGTGCAGGTGGAGCTCAGGATGGTGATCCCAGGCTTCCCCTGTAGCAGCAATAAGGCAAGATAGGATCACACATGCATGTGTAGCCTGGCAGGAGGAGAGATTATGTGGATCACATGTCAGATCCCATCACATCTTTACCTGCATATGTAGAGGAGCCCTCAGGTACATAGATAATTCATTTTTCATATTTTTGGTGATAATCTGAATACCAGCATGGGGTAAGAAGCAATTTCTCCATTAAGTATTGTTCATGGATTATAGGAAAACAGTTCTTTGAAACATCCCATATAAACTATTCATGGAGGTGGACATGCTTTACAAATGGTGAACAATCAAGCTGCTTCATAGTAATAATATCTAAGGAAACTCAGAACTCTTTTACTCCTCCACAGATAGTTTAGACAAATAAAAGTATTTGGCATATGGAAAATAATATTTAAAATGCGTAGGTTTGTCCAGATAACTTGTGGCCTGGCCTATGAATGTTAGATTTATGAATGAAATCCTTTTTTTGGATTATTCATTTGGACCTGAAAATCAGGCTTATGGAATTATAAAGCTAGGGTGTTCCTCTACCCTTTTGTTCTTCTCTTGACCCATTTCTTAGGCTAGGGACAGAAGTTATACATAAACCAGTTTAAGTGATCAGAGACTGGTTTAAACCTGTAACAGAACAGAAGCTCAGGGCACATACACCAGTTTCAAAATGGCTGAAAATGGTTTAAGATAAACCTGGTTGAATGTAGTAACAGACTTAATTGATTTGGATCAAACCAGTTTAGGAAATTTGTCCCAGACCCCTTCTTGATTCAAGTTAAATCACAGTCCCCCAGCATACTTTCCAGCCCTGGGCTGAGCTGTCTGCTCCAGAGAGCAGGACTGGCCCTACCCCTTTGCTGCCTGGCTGGAGCAGTGAGGACTGCCTGACAAGGTGGTGGGTGGGGCAAGCCTGGCTGGGGGTGCAGCCCAGTCTACAGAGGCAGGGAGGGAAAATTCCCCCCCCATCCCCCAGCAAACCTGGTCTGGGGCCAAGGAGGGGGGTTAAACATGCCTTCCCCAGCTCAAATTTACTGCTGGCTGCAACTGTGGACTACAAATACCAGAGGCACCTGCAAGCAGGAAGAGGAAGTGCCAAGCAACCCTTCAGAGTCCTGCTGCTGTAACTTTGGACTGCAAATCCTGGAGTCCTCTGGGGCAGCAGGAAGAGGAAGTGAACACACAGCCAGAGAACCATGTTCCAGCACCCTCAGCTTCTGGTCTGAGCCACTGCAGGCATGTGACTGAATTTCCTCAATCAAAGGTAAATGTCTGTTTAGTTCTGTTCCAATTTAATCTGTGCATCTTAAACTAAACTGCAAAGACTGAATTGATTCAACCTTAGGTTTTTTTTTACTTTCTATACTTAGCGTTGCGTAGAGTGTGCTTTTGATCTGCTAAGTTAATGCTAAATCATACCATCTCTTGAACTGAGATAAGCAGAGATGCCAGCTGGCTGTAGTCATATTTAGTAAGATGTCAGATCTGTTTCTTATAACTTCAATTCTTTGGTTCTAAGGCAACAACAAATTATCTGAAGACTTTCCGATATCAAAACATACAGATGCTGCTGCCTCCCAGTCCTATAGTATATATTGTCCAGTCACACCCAGACAATATTACTGAAACAGCCAAATGCTGGAAGCGAACAAATAACATAACTGCATAATATAGTTTATCTAATTATTTTGTGATTTTTTTTTTTTCTAATGTATTCATTAGGAAGAATTTTATTCTTTTTTTCTACCTTTGTGGATTTATCACTCATGCAGTGCTTGGAGTATTGATCAGATAAATCTAATTGTTTGTCATAATGGGAAAATAGCTTGACCTAAAAGGTAGAAAGAGGAGATGTTAAGGCAACTGGGACAGAGCTTTTCTGTGGGAATACAGAAATGGGAATATAGACCGTTCTTAAAGCTGTAGTTGGTAAGCTTACAAAGGAAGATGTGGGAACTCCTACTCAAAATGATTCTAGAATTGATTAAAATATTTTTTGGAATAAATTAGGATTGATTAAATCACAGATGTCTTGCTGATCATTTCCAGTTACCTGTGACTATCTTTACCATGCAGTCACTTCCAGAACAGTTTTATAAATTATGACTCCCTCATTATAGAATCATATAAATAATTTAAAATTCTGTCTGACTGTGGGCCTTGTTTGCAATTTACACTGAGAGCAGCACAAATCTTGTTGATTGGAGTCATAACTAGCTTAAATTTGGAGCAGTCACATATTCGGGCCAGCAGGGGCCTGGAGGATTGAAAGGTAAGAAGTCCTCCCCTGCCCCCCAGAATCCCCACCCCCCACATCTTAACTTGTGGCTGCCTGTGCTATCTCAGGGGAACAGGCAGAGATGGGTTAACCTGCCTGCCTACCCCTCCCCCTGCTCCCCTGTCCTTGGCTGCTGCTCTTCTCCAGGCTGAGCCCAGTCAGGACAGCAATAGCTGTGAGGGAGGGACTGGGGGGCAGGGAGCAGGGATTTGGGGTGCTGGAGAGGGTGAAGTGGGGTGGACCCAATCCAGGACATTGGGGGAAAGGAGGTGGTGGGGTGTTTACATTAAGGTCTAACCTCAAGTGGCAACTTTAGTGCAACTCTGGGTAACATGGAATTGGAGATAATCCTGCCATTTAACCTGCCTAACAAATTTCAGGTGTTAGTGTACAGAAGGTTTGGGGGCTAAGAGCTTCAGATACCAAAAATTACCATGTAACAAGGCTCTTTGACACTTTAAAGTATGGTAATGTTTTAATATAGTATGGGCCTGATTCAACGCCATCAGCATTCACTGAAAAGGCTTCCACTGTTCTATATAAGCATGCATTTATGTGTGTACTAGCATATGATACAAATGAAATCTATAGAACACTCTAGGACCAAGAAATCACATGTGAAGAGGCCAGCTTAAGAAAAAAAATGGTGTCCTATAACTAGGTGTAAGTAAGCATCCTTGGAGTAGTTTAACAGAATCGTTCCAATGCCCTAAGATTTGTTTTGAAGTGCATATGTTTCTTTGTATCTGAGAAGGACTTCCCATGTGTTTCTCATCCTATGACCTGCTTACAATTTTGTCTTCTGTTCCAAAAAAGAAATGTTCAATGCTGAAAATAATAGTGACAGCACTCTCATAGGCTCTAAAGGGTTTGCACATTTTAAATATGGCAGAAGATTTTCCTATGCTTAGAGGAAAGTAGTTTGTTTATAGTGTTAAATGTCCTGGTCTCTGGCACAAATGTGACTGCCAACAAACACTTGTGTTAAGATAACACCAGAGTCCAGCATCAGATAATGAGATTACTTAAAACTTTCACTTACTCTCACTGTTAAGATCAGCCAGTGGGAACAAGAGATGTAGGACAACTGGGGGTGCCAGAATAGCTTTAATTTCTCTTTGGAAGTGGAATACAAAAACTTAAGACAACACCCACTGTGTTTCAAGGGCTTTGTTTGTCTGTTTATAAAGAGCAGATTGTATGTTTTTCATGCTTTCAAGTATTAATATAAAAACAACTGTTTAAGTAATTTTGGACTTATGTTTAGACATCTATTGGAGTTTCAGAATTCATTTGGATATGTATTAAAGCTGGCACAAACTTTAGCATCTGATCTGTGTAGCAACAGGATCTCCTTTGTGACTCAATAAATCTCTCTATTGTTTAGGAAATCTGGGATTTATCTGTGACACACTAGAGTTTGCTGCCAAAGTGTGATATATCAGTTATGAATTTGTTAAGCAATAAAAGCAAAATTTAGCTTACCATTTTTTCTTTAGCAATGCAGAGTTTTGCCGATTGTTATCAGATTCAGTCACATACAAAAGGGCTGCTTAGTGCCTCAGAAGCTTTTCAGGGTTGACTTACTACAGATATTTGTAACCTGTTGAGGTCCTTCTTGCTTTCATGTATGTAGAGTTCATTATATATGATGAAAAAAAACCTCACAGTGAGAACATGATGGTGTGTCCGGTTTTGCCAACCACAAGGTATGTTTCTTTTTACATTATTCAATTTGTTGTTTGTGAAGGTTGATAGCTTCATGGTCCCAGAGGATGAATGACTATCCACAAAACAGGTGCAGGATGTGTTGAAGTGGTAGAAGCTCCCCACACTTCTTCAATGGGTTTCTAGAGTCCACAGTTGTTTTTATCCAGACTTCTGAGTTGGTTGCCAATTAGTATGCTAAATGGGGTTGTGCACTTTGTGATACAGGTAGTTGCTTAGCAGGAAGATGATTTATAACTTTGAGCAGAATCCAGTACGGAAATAAATACCAAAAGGCAATTGAAAAAACAGAACAAAACAAAAAACACAAGTCTCATTTTCAAGAAGTGACATAGATGTTTAGGAGCCTAAAAGACTTTTATAGTCAGTCAAACTTAGATCCCTAAGTCATGTGTTTTTGAAAGATTTTATCCCAGCCCTTCTAAGATCAGGCACTTAAAGCAGTAATTTACTCAATTTCAGTCATTACCAATAATAGATAGGATTCAACAAAAGCAATTATCTGATGCAAGATTCTCTAACACGCAAGCTGCTGAGCATTTTGACCCATTGTAAGACACGTTTCCTCAGACTGAAACAATGTAGCCTGTTTCTGACGATTATGATACCTTTATGAAAATAGATTTGGAGAAGAATTCAGTGATGTATTCTGCCTTATGGAGTTAAAAATAGAAGAAGCAAATTCATGAATTAAAAATCAGCCACTTCTTATTTTATTTGCTGTGTTGCCAAACAAGCTGACAAAATGGCAGCAGAGTCAAAAGTTTCAATAATGTATTTTGTAATTTTAGAAATGTACACTCTATTCATTTGTCATTCTATAGTAGCACATAGAAGTTATGGCTTATTTATTAAAATATCTAGTTTATTTGTTTGGATATAATTCCAGTCTTTTTTATGTTAGATTTCTCACTTTTTTGAGTATCTACTCATTTCCATTACTCTACGCTTGTTCGTATCATAAGAAGTACCATATTGGGTCAGACCAATGGTTCATCTAGCCCAGTATACTTACTTCAACAGTGGCAAACAGTAGATGCTTTAGAAGGAGAGTTGTATGTACAGTGCATGTCTAATGTAACCTGGTCCCTATCATGCCCTCCCTGACATCAATTATCTTTAGCTTAAGGATGTCAAAGAATACTGTTTCATAGCACACTGCTTTACAATTAGTTTGACATTGTTTCATAGACATCAGGGCTGGAAGGGACCTCAGAAGATCATCGAGTCCAGCCCCCTGCCCAAAGGGCAGGAAGTCAGCTGGGGTCATAGGATCCCAGCAAGATAAGCATCCAGTTTCATCTTGAAGGTGTTCAATGAAGGCGCTTGAACCACCTCCGGTGGCAGGCTGTTCCAGACCTTGGGGGCTCGGACAGTAAAGAAATTCTTCCTTATGTCCAGCCTGAAACGATCTTGAAGTAGTTTGTGACCATTCGACCTTGTCATCCCTTGGGGCGCTCTAGTGAACAAACGTTCCCCCAGATGCTGGTGGTCACCCCTGATAAACTTGTAGGTGGCCATCAAATCACCCCTGAGCCTGCGCTTTTTCAGGCTAAAGAGCCCCAGGGCTCTCAGCCTGTCATCGTAGGGTCTGTTTCCCTGACCTCTGATCATGCGCGTGGCTCTTCTCTGGACTCTCTCAAGCTTCTCCACATCCTTTTTGAATTGTGGAGCCCAAAACTGGACACAGTACTCCAGCTGCGGCCTCACTAAGGCCGAGTACAGGGGGAGAATGACGTCCCGGGATTTGCTTGAGAGACGTCCCGGGATTTGCTTGAGACGTCCCGGGATTTGCTTGAGATCATCGAGTCTGACCCCCTGCATAGGCAGG
>NW_005842902.1:267313-279091 GCF_000455745.1 Alligator sinensis | reverse complement strand
ATCGAAGGCTTTTTTGAAGTCAGGATATATGACATCAATCTCTTCTCCCTTGTCCAGGTGATAGGTCACCTGGTCGTAGAAGGAAATGAGATTGGTCAAGCAAGACCTACCCGCAACAAACCCGTGCTGGCTATCCCTTAAGATGTTGGCGTCGGCCAGTCCATTAAGGATGGCCTCTTTAATAAACTTTTCTAAGATCTTCCCCAGGATAGAAGTCAGGCTGATGGGCCTATAGTTAGCCGGATCCACTTTCCTCCCTTTCTTGAAGATAGGCACCACATTGGCCTTCTTCCAGTCTTCGGGCACTGGAGACTGGACTCCTTTATCAAGGAGCTTCTGAATAAAATTAAGCAAATATTTTTATAGTTAAAAAATCTGCACAATCTGACAGAATTTTGGTTTTAATTAGTACTCATAAACCAAGGAAGAGGTTTTGATGTAGGGCTGTGCAAAGCTTCGGGTGGCGATTCGATTCAGAGGAGATTTGGCCAAATCTCCAAATCAAATCCTGCAGCCACTCCCAGCTGGTAAGTACTAGAGACAGATGAGGGGGAAACTGGGGGAGGGGACAATGGGGGGACCCCTGACAGTCTCCCTGACCACTCCCCTAGCCCCCACCATGGCTTCCTCCACCCACCCCAGCTTGATGCTTTAAATAAAAGCCCCGTTGCTCACCAGGTGCTGCTGGGTGGGGGGTGATTCCCCACTGCAAGGCAAGGAACCCCCCTGACTTTGATTAGTGGAATTTGATTGCTCCACAGTTGGATATTAAATTTACTGGTAAAAACCTGAGAATTTTTATAAGGAAGTTTCAAAATAAATGGGAATATCAATGTTGTAAATTTAAATTGGATTTTGAATATGCCCAATGAAAAATAAAAAAACAGCTTAGTGATTTAATCCCTTGGAAAAAAAAAAGGATTTTTGTGTTTAAGCCGTGGGGGGGGGGGGGGGGCGGGATCTGTGTAGATTTTAGAGAATCTTAAAAAAAAAAACTGTAGGGTTTTTTTTACAGCAATTGCAGTGTCTTTACTTGTTGCTGCCATTGTTTCCTATAAAAGTTATAGTGTTCAGTAACAAGAGTGTATGTGCAGCAAGTCAGCTCATGAGAGAGAATTTCTATACCTTAGGGTAAAAGTGGTATACAAACCAGGTACAAGTTTTAAAGCAAAACAAAAAAAATTACAATTTCCATATTTATCCCCAAAGTGGATGGATAATTCAAACAACAGTGTTTAATATTTTGTTATGTCCGATCTAATTTACACTGAGACTCAGGCTAAAAGAAGAACAAATTTAACATAGAATTGATAGATACTTTCTCCTGTCTTATCTACTGCATTTCATAAAATAATAGAAAATTGAGGTAGGAAGGGACTTCAGAAGATCATCTAGTCCAACCTCTTCCTCAAAATAGGATTATCTCCAACTGTATCATCCCAAACTAGGCTTCGTCTACCTGGGTCTTAAAAAACCTCTAAGCATAAAGGCTCTACAACCTCTCAGGGTAGCCTGTTCCTGTGCTTTACTACCTCCTAGTGAGAGAGTTTTTTCCTAATATCTAATTTAAACTTCCCTTGCTGCAACTTGAGACCATTGCTCCTTGTTCTGTTTTCTGCCACCACTGGGAATAGTTCAGCTCCATCCTCTTTGGAACCACCCTTCAGGTATTTGAAGGCTGCCACTAAATCTCCTTTTAGTCTTCTCATCTCCAGATTAAATAAACCCAGTTCCCTCATCCTCTTCTCAGAGATCATGCATCCTAGCCCTCTAACCATTTTTTATTGTCCTCTTCTGGATTCTGTCCAATTTGTCCACATCATCTCTGTAGCAGGAGGCCCAAAACTGAACACAGTATTTCAGATGTGGCCCCACCAGTGCTGAATGGTGAATTTAATTGATTAGTGGTCACTATCCCAAGGTGACCACACATCTGTAGCTCCCCTAGCAGGTCATCCCCTGTTGCCAACATCAAGTCCAGCAAGGCATTCCCCCTAGTTGGATCATATACCTCCTGCATTAGGTGAAGGTCCTGCATGCAGGTTAAGAACTTATGTGAATGGTTAGATTTGGCTGACTCCTCCTCCCAGCAGATGTCAGGGTTATTTAGGTTGCCCATGACAACCACATCCCTAGACTCTACAGCCTCTGAGCGCTGCATCAAGAATTCCAAGCCTAGCTTTTCCTCTTGTAATTGTAATTTCCTCTTGTCTGTAGCAGACCCCCACCACCAAGTCCCTTTCCCCTTGACCTCCATGTGTCCTAACTCACAATGCTTCAACTTTCTCCTCCTCTGATCCCATTTTGATTAGTGTAGATGTATAATGCTCCTTTACATAGAGAGCCACCCCACCCCCTTTCCTCCCTCCTCTGTCCCTCCTGTACAACTGGTAGCCCTCAATGTGTATCTCCCAGTCATGGGTAGGGTCCCACCAGATTTCTGTTAGCCCCGCTAAATCAAAGTTATTGTCTGCAAGCAGAAGTGTGAGTTCTTTCTTGTTCCTCATGCCCCTAGCATTAGTACAGAGGCACTTGAGCCCTCCAAAATGGCCTTTGGTGCCCAATGGGCCCCTTGGTACTTACCTGGTATGTACTGTTGTGTGTCCCGCAGTTTGTAGGTTCTAGACTATCTCCATCTCCTGCCTCCCTGTCCTCCATCGAACTTGGTTTAAAGCCCGACATAGGATGTCAGCCAACCTGTAAAAAAAAAAAAAAAAAAAAAAAAAAAAAAAAAGCGAGTCTGATGGAAATGAACTTCTGGGTTCCCATGTCCCAGTGCCACTCAGATATCTATAGCATCTATTCCTAAGCCATCTATAACATTAGTTCTAGTTTATGGTAACTGTTCTGTGCAGTGGAAAGTTTTGAGAAGAGTGGGCAAATGGATGCATTCCAATGGATCAGAACTGATTAGAATAACGTCACACTGCCTGCGGAGATATGTGAACTCCTGCTACTTCCCATCAACACAACTGTTGTGGAGGCTCTTTACCCTAGATTGATTTGGGGAAGCTCTAAAAAACTGAAATTCCATAAGGCCTTAATATATTATCTTTCCCCTTCTCAAACCAACAATCATTTTTCATCAAAATTTTGAATGTCATGATCCCTTTATCCCTCTCACTTGCTGTCCCCTGAAGCATAAAGCTTGTCAGGTCACAGAGAGACTACAATTTCAGACCATAGTCCTTTTAAAGTCTTTTAGCCAGTTGAGTGAGGAAAAATTTGCCCATATGTTATCATGTCTAGGATCTCTGTGCAACCCTCATTAACCTCACTCTTAAGAATGAAGTGATAATAGGCTCTGTGAGGTTGCTATAGTAGCTATTCTTTCTCTTCAACACAAGGAAGCTGCAGAAACCTTGGTATATTGATATGAGATATATATCTTTAATTACATTAATGTTTCTTGTCTTTTCTTATTCCTTTGTTTTTGTGGAACATGTATTTTGCAATATTTGAATGTCAAAGAAATTAAAGAGGTTCAGATCTGTTACATTACTTGCATATTTTAAACTAATTTAAGACCAAAAGGAAAGCAGAGTTTTGTTTCTTTGATTTTTAATACATAGGTTCTGCTGAAATAAGGAATGGGTTATATAAAAACCATTTGGCTTCTAACTATTTTGCCTAAAGAAATATGAACAAGGCTTGCCTGAGAGGAACATCACATTGATTAATTTAGGATCTGTGGGACTGTTTATTGTACACCAGGGTATTTCTAGGGATGATTTATCATTAGTTTACATCAAGGCTTTATGTAATTTGGAATGTAATGTATAACATATCCTAGCAGATAACTGATGGACACCTGACAAAAGTAATCCACCCAAGTATTAGCTAAGTAATCTAAATAATGGTGCCCAAATTTTAAACTAAATATGTATTTCGATAAAATGAACGGGTTTCAGCAAAAGAATTTACATGGACACTTTATGATGCTCTGGTGGGGTAGAGTAGCACTGTAGATGGATTTGTTTCCCCAGAAGGTTCTTGGGATGCTTAAACATTACATATCTGGCTCAATTAGCATGCTAGATATGCTGAAGTGGCAAGGGTGCCACATATGTACCCAATTTAAGGCACTATAAAATAGCAAACCAGCCATGTTCCATGTATAATGTGGAACATTTTATGGCTTGTTTGCATAGCACCTCACATTGAACTCATGGCATATCCACATACTGGGACAAAAGGGTATGATTGGAATCTTATCCCTGATCCCAAAATTGTATTTTTTGCCACACACATGGCATGCTAGGAGATCCAGTTGTTGGGATTGGGGATCAGATTAAATTAGGGGTGCACCAATAGAGATATTTGGAGCTGATACTGATAGCTGATTTTCAAGGAGGCATATCGGCCGATACCAATCCAATTTTTGATATGCAGCCCAGCAGATTCAAGAGCTGCATGCAGCTGTTAGGTCTGTTGTGGTGGGAGGGGAGGGGAAGGTAAGGGGCATGAGGTGGGCAGATCGAGGCCCCTGTGGTGAGGGAGGGAGTGGGGTTGGGGCATGTGCTGCCCAGCTGGGGTGAGGTGGAGTGTGGGATGGAGCCACAGCTCATTGGGGGGTGCAGGAGGCGAGCGGCTCCAGCTATTGCACACACCCTGGGAGGACATGGAGGGGGGTTGTGACCCCAGATCTTCATGGGATATGCTGCCACTGTGGGCTGGGGCCAGGGTAGCACCAGGCTCTTCCCAGCAGGGGCTGGGCCAAGTTACACTTAGGGCAGGTAGTGGTGACACATAGAGCAGGGCTGCGGGGGGGGCTGCAGCCACCCCAAAATTCACCTTAGCTGCTGCCCACCCTACCCCTAGTGCATCCCAGGCTAACCCCCACCAGGAAGACTCTGGCGTAGCTCTGCCCCCAGCCTGCAGCTGTCCCGCCTTGTGCACATCCAGGGGCACATGCCCCCCCACTTCCATGCCCTCCTGGGATGCACACACTGGTGGGAGCACCCCCCCACTCCCTCACAGCCCCCGGATGAGCAACAGCTTTGTCCCGTGCCCCACCCTGCACTGGCTGGGCAACACCTGCGCCAGCCCCAGCCCCACTCCCTCTCTCACCACAGGGGCCTTGATCTGCCTCCCCTTCCAAAAGATGGCAAACTCAAAGCTATAGTGAATGTAGTTTGTTAAAATGTATAGACCATAATTGCTAGAATGTGTTTGTAAAAGGCAAAACCCTAATCCACACACTTATCTAATAATGTCATAAAATAACATGGGAGTCACCTAAATCAGAAGTTTTTATATTGGTTTATAAGCAGATAACAATATCTGTATTCTGCAGAGGTGTTTATCACCCTTAACTCAGTGTTTATTGCCCCATTAAGAAAACAACAAAGAGCCTTTACCAGCTACCTGTTGATTCTGCCTGTTGATTCAGCAGGGATCGTAGCTAGCATGTGGTCTTCTAGCTAATACAGAGACACCTCTCATCAAGGCAGAGGGGAGCAGGGAATTCCTGCTTAGCAGGGAGTAGTAAGGAGGAGGAGGGCAAGCAGTCTTGAGTCTCTGCCAGGTGCACCCAGGGAGTGGAGGGGAGGGGCCAGCCCTGCTGTAGAGCAGACAGCCTCACCTAGCCAAGACAGCATGCCAGGATGCTGGGGGAGTCTGGTTTAGCTTAAACCAGCAAGGGGTCTGGGACAGACATTACATAAACTGGTCTGAGCCAAATCAGTTAAGTCTGATTCTACATTCAACCAGGCTTCTCAACCCTCTTTCAGTCATTTCAAACTGGTTTATGTGCACTGAACATCTGTCCCATTACAGGTTTAAATCAGTTTCTGATCACTTAAATTGGTTTATCTGTCCCTAGCCTAGGAATTCCTGGCTTGGGTATATTGCCAGGGTGCAGATTCTGTGGGAGTGAGGGGCAATTCTGTTGCCCCTCCTAACTTGGTGTCCAAGGTGGGTAACCTTCTTTCCCACCCTGAGTCATGTTACTGCTGCCTGTTAGACCCTGACTCCATGCGGCGCCCAACAACTAGGGAGATGACGATCCAATTGCCCATGGATCCTGTTACTCATTAGCCAGAGCAAGCAGGGAGCAAACACCAGCACACATTGCTCGCAACAGCTTTATTCAAAATGGAAACAGTTTTGGATTAGCTCCCTGTCGTGGTGGGGTCCTACAGGAGGGCCGTGATCTCCTTAAGGCCCTCTCTCCGTGCCAATTCGGCCCAAGGGCACCCTCTATTCTCGCCAGCCACGTCTTCAATGTTCAGTATATATGTTGGGAGGCTGCCTTGCGTCTCCTCGGCATGGTTAGCTGAGACTTCCGTCCCCGTGTTCTCCCGGACCCCACCAGGGGTCTCCCGGTACACTGGGTGCGTTCCAGGCACCCTAGCCTTATGGGCTATGCGTGGCTCCTACCAACCCCTAATACCATGCCCCAAGCCTCGCAGATGTACTGGACGTTGGTCTGTCATAATCAGCTTGCCCGCTCTCCCGGGCCTTCTCTGTTGTACTGCCCCCTCCTGAGCTCTCCGAGCCCACTGTGGGCCTTCCTGCAATGTCGCCCCCCTTCTCTGGGGTCTTCTCTAAAATAATCTAGCCCGCTCCGGGACTTGCTCCCGAGTCTCCGGTCCTCTAGGCCCACCTCACTGCTACCTTCTCTTATGCGGGCTCACCGCACTGCTATCCCCTTTAGCCGGGGACCACCGCAGCACCTTGCCCTGCTCCTGGGGTACCGTAATGCTAACCCCTTTTGTCAGGGGCCTACCGCAGCACCTTACCCCTGTCTGAGGTCTACCACTGTGCTAGCCTTCAACCGGGCTCGCTACGCCCGTCTCGGGCTCCTCAATAAGGCGCTCCCCCTCTTTGGGGCTCGCCGTGCCCGCGCTGGGGCTTCTCAATAGTTCCCCCTTTCTCTGGGACTCTACACGCCTGCACCAGGCTCCCAAATAATAATGCCGCCCCCTCTCTGGGGCTGGCTGTGCCCATGCTGGGCTCCCTAATAGGGCCGCCCCCTCTCTGGGGCTCGCTGTGCCCACGCTGGGCTTCTCTAAAGTGCGCTTCCCCCCTTCCTGGGGCTTGCCATGCCCACGCTCGGGCTTCCTAGTAGTGCCCCCTCCTGGGGCTCGTCGTGCCCGCGCTGGGGCTTCTCAAAACACCCCTCTCTGGGGCTGGGGTCTACGCACCCCGTAAGTTGCACCCTTACTGGTGCCGGGGTCCTCACACTCTCTTGTGAGTCCCCAATGAGGCCTCCTCCAACCCCTGATAGCCTCACCCAAACCACTGGTGTAAAAACAACCACAAAACAAACACAAGCCTCTTGGCTATAACTTAACATAAGCCGCCTGGCTATGACTCAACATGATTGTAACCTCCAGAGCTGCTTCCCTTACACTGCTTGAGCGGTTCCTGCAGTGCTCGCATCCTAGCTCTGTGAGCTTCTGCCCCTCTGGCTGTTAGCAGGGAACTGCCAGCCTGACTTCTGCCCTGGGTTTTATAAGGGCCAGGCCCTGCCTCCTACAGGCAGCTGATTCACATTAGTTGCCCCGGCAACCCACACCTGTACTCCCTGATCACCACTAGGGCTCCTTATGCACTGCCAGAGCTTCTCCCCTGCCAGTTTTCCCCTCTCTAGGAGCGGGGCAGCGAGGTGCACCGCCACACTCCCAAAAAAACAACAAACTGGGGAGCTTCCCTGAACGATAGTTCTTTCCACATTTATACACCTTGGTTCATACTCATTAACATTTACCCTGCCTGTGTCCCTCCTTTGGTTTCACCCATTTCTCCTCCCATTTCACACTCTGCCTCTGTTTACTGTTTCCTTCCTTAGCATGGTATTGCCTATGCATTTCATTCATTTACATGCCTCTTTGCTAAGAGGGCATGCCTAAGACTTTGACCCCGTCTTCTCCTGGTCAATTGTGGTTTCTTGCTGGTTCTTTCTGGCTTCTTGCTGACTTCAGCACCATCTCCAAGGACATACTTCTGCTTTATCTCCTAACAATAGGCGTTGGTCTTTATCCTGTTCTTACACAACACATCATACACTTTGCACCCTATCCTTTTGTTAGGAATCTGCTTGCTTAAGTGTTTTCAAAGTTAGTTACTTTTAATATGTCATCCTGCCTTGTGACCAGCAGTTTTTGCTGAAACACAGGAAAAAGCTTTTATTCAGCTGCACACCCAGTGCTCCCCAAGATCCAAATATCATCACGCTAACACTGCCCACAAAAAGGTTGGTTCTGGCCTGTGATGGTTTGGTCTGTTCTTCTAACTAAAGGCTGGCTGACTGCCATTTCAGCCATCCCTGTCCATGCTGAGGGCTGCTCTTTTGCCTCCCACACTGTAGCATCTGTGTATCTAAGCCCATCCAACTGTTGCTTGCCATGGTTTTTCAGCACTGCATTTTTGGTGGGGAGGCTGCAGTAGAGGGCAAAACACCAGCCCCCTGTGCAAGACAAAGATGGCTGGAGCAGCAACAAGTGATAGGTGGCTGTCATTTGCAGATGGGTTGCAACCACTGGCTTGTTGTTATTACAGTATTTTACAGTAACAATCCAACATTGCTATATATAAGAGTGGAGTGTTTCTTTAGGTCCTGGGAGGTATGAGGAGATGAGCAGATAAGAATAGGCTCAGGTTCAGGCTTAGTTCCTCCTTGACTCCCAACCTCTGCTACTTGGCCTATCTGCAAAGGGGTAAGTACTGTAATAAGTTAGTTTGAAATGCAGTGCTGCTCAGTTTACAAAATTATAGAAGAGGGACTTGAGTATGAAAAGGTTGTGAACCATCAGTGTAGTATCTGAATGTCTGTCAGATCTTAGGTGCTAAAATCCTTGCTTAGCTACACATTACATGCCCATATGCACATTTGCAAATTATGTCTGGTAAATGAAGAGAATATATAAAAGTGTAAATATAGGCATGGCTGATGTAATGTAAATATTTTTCCCCAAATAAGTATGTTACATGCTAACAGCATTCATGCTATTCTGCTAAAAATATATAATTATTTACTATTCATTAACAAACTGTGTGACAAAGCTAGCAATCAAAGGCAGTGATCAGACTTAAAATGGCAGCTGAATGCATGAATATTATCTGAGCGCTCTTATGTGCAATAAAACCTGTTTTATTGAACATTCTACTATAGAAATATTTTTTTTCACTCTGAAAAGCTTTCTTGTGTTTGCATATAACTATAAATTCCGTTACTGAGTAGAACACTAATTTTCCTTATAAATGATTACTTGTCTTTCAAGTTCTGATTTTATACATGAATCAAAGCATTGTCATGCTAGTTCTCTTAAAATGTTCACATTGTCTCTTCTTTTTTTTTTTTTTTTTTGGTCCTTGACAGTCTTTTAGGCAATACCTTTCTGGTAGTTTATCAAACATATTCAGAACTCTAATTTTAGCCTAAATTCTCACATATCTGTCTAAGAAAACAAAACAATTTTTAAAGTCATGAATCATTGTGAGATATTCCAGTAGTCAGGCTTTTAATATTCCTGGATTTTCTGAGCTTTATTTTTAAACTGGTATACATGGAAAAAAAATGTCTGTCAGTTGGCTGCCTAACTTGTGTGTGCTTCTTTCGTGATTGTGTTTAAATCAAGTCATTTTCCATATAATTATGCCTTGACTGAAACATTTGTGCATGCAGAAACACAGTATATTTTTTCAGGGAATTGCAAGTATAAATTAATCCTGCACCTTCCTTTTTCATATGCAATCACTTACACAGATTTGTATATAAATATTGAGCCCCTTACATTCAAAGTGTTGTTTAGACCATAGTAGCCATCTGAAGAGTATGGATTAAGAAATAGATATTGGACTTGACAAGTCTTTACCTCCATTTTTGGAGTTACAAGGGACATTCTATGGCTTTTGTTATGCTTCATGTTGACCAAGATGATCTTGGTAATCTGTTCTGATAATAAATTCATAAAAATGACGGTATACAAAACCTTTGGGTAGAGGTGATATCTTTTTATTAGACCAATTAAATAGGTGCAAAAACATTTATTTGCAAGTTTTTGGACACACACATCCTTCATCAGGCAAAAAAAAAAAAAAGGAGAGAGAAATTAAAGATGATCAGAAAACTCTCGGGTATAAAAGAAGCCGGTCTTGGAAAACAACCTGCCTTCGTCTATTGCATCTCCTCTAAATTTGCATTTGTCACGGCGGGGTCCTTCAGGAGGGCCGTGATCTCCTCGAGGTCCCTCGTTCCGTGTCAAGGCCGGCCCAAGGCACCCTCTTATTCTTGCCCGCCATGTCTTGCTGGTACATATAAGGTTGGGAGGCTGCCTATGACTCCCTGGGCACGGCTACTCGGGACCTCTGTCCCCGCGGTTCTCCTGGACTCCTGTGGTCTCCCGGTATGATGGGTGCTTCCCAGGCACCCTAGCCTTATGGGCTGCGTGTGGCTCCTACCAGCCCCTAATACCACACCCCAAGCCTCGCTGATGTGCTGGACGTTGGTCTGTCACAATACACGCCCGTTCTCCCGGGCCTCCTCTGTAATCTAGCCCACTCCTGGGCCTCCCCTGTAGTCTAGCCCACTCTAGGCGCTCTCTAATACACAGCTCCTCACTGGGACTCTCATCAAGCCCACTCTGGGCCTTCTCTAAAAGTGTGGTCCCGCTCAGGGACCCTCTAGCGGGTCTCCGGTCTTTCAGGCCAACCGCACGGGTACCCTCTCTGGTCCAGGCTCACCGTACTGCTATCCCCTCTCCTCAGGGACAACCGCAGCACCTTGCCTCCGTCCGAGGGGTGTTGCCACACTAGCCTATGGCTGGGCTCGCTAAGCCTGTCTCAGGCTTCCCAATATGGTGCTCCCCCTCTTCAGGGCTCGCCGTACCCACCTTGGGCTTCTCAATAGTGCCCCCCTTTCTCGGGGACTCGTTGGGCCCACACTGGGCTCCTCTAAAGTGCACTCCCCCTTCCTGGGGCTAGCCATGTCTACGTTAGGGCTTCCTAGCAGCGCCCCCTTCTGGGGCTCGTCATGCCCCCTCTGGGGCATCTCATAGCTGCCCCTCTCTGGGGCTGGGGTCTACATACCCCGCATACAACCCGGGGTCTCTGTTCCCCGCCCGCAACCCACTGGTTGCACTAGTGCCCTCTTCTGGGGCTCGTCATGCCCCCTCTGGGGCATCTCATAGCTGCCCCTCTCTGGGGCTGGGGTCTACATACCCCGCATACAACCCGGGGTCTCTGTTCCCCGCCCGCAACCCACTGGTTGTGCTCCTCGCCGCCAGTTACATCTTCACTGGTGCGCTAGCTGCACCTTCACCGGCACTAGGGCACCCCACACTCTCTCTGGGGTCCCTATGAGGCCTCCTCCAACCCCTACAGCCTCACCCAAACCACTGGTGTAATATCAAAGCTGAACATAAACTCGAGCCTCCTGGCTATAACTCGAACATAAAGCCTCCTGGCTAAACCATGGTGCCCAAACCTCTCAGAGCTGCCATCCTTCTCTCAGCTAGAGCAGTTCCTGCATTGCTCACCTCCTAGCTTGAGGAGCTCCTGCCCCTCTAGCTGCTAGCAGAGAACTGTTAGCCTTGCCTCAGCCCTGGGCTTTATGAGGGCCAGGCCCTGCCCCCTTCTGGCCAGCTGACTCACATCAGTTGCCCTGGCAACCCGCAGCTGTACTCGTTATGTTAAGACTTTCTAAGACTGGCTTTTTTCATACCTAAGAATTTTCTGACTGTGACGTCTGTGGGCCTCACGACCAGTACCGACCTTCGTCTGGTAGCTCCTCCCCCTCGTCCCACCTGCCACGACTTGGATGTTAAGTGAGTC
>NW_005842902.1:219478-266698 GCF_000455745.1 Alligator sinensis | reverse complement strand
CCGTAATGCCGCCCGCGTCTGCTGCTGCGGTCCCAGCTCCGCCGCCGCCGTCCCTCCCAGGGGTGAGTAGCCCAGCTTGTGGCTTTCTTGAGGGGGTGTTGTTGCCTCCCTGTCCTGCCTATCTTCTGCCTGTACCCATGACGGTGGCCCGTCGCCAGCACACTGACCATCTTTAATTTCTCTCTCCATTTCTAAATTTTTAAAATTTTTTTTGCCTGACAAAGGATGTATATGTCTGAAAGCTTGTAAATAATAGGGCTGCGTGAAGCTTCAGTCACTGATTGGATTCAGTGGAGATTTGGCCCAATTCAGTGGCCGAATCTTTAAATCTGAATTGAATCAGGAGACCCTTTAATCTCTCCGAATCAAATTGGAACCCTCCGAATTGATTCAGAGAGATTCAGAAAGATTCAGCGATTCGGACATAGACACAGCTTTAAATATTTTTTTACATACCTCTAGGTAGCAGGTGGCTCGTGAATGCTGCAATGCTGGGGCACATGGAGCATTCCACAGGAGTACAGGGGGCTCCTCAGTGCACTTGGCAGCAGGCCTGGAAGTGGACCAGAAACACTTCCAGTCCAATTTTGGGTCCACTGGGGAGCATGCCCTCCTGGCTTGGTGACTTGTGCCTCCTGGGTCTGGGGGGGCACCTGGGGTCCCCCTGTGGCCAATTGCAGATTCAGGAGGGTACAGGGGGGTCCTCTGTATGCTCCCTGGCAGACCTAGGAGTGGACCGGAATTACTTCCAGTCCACTTCTGGGTTCGTCACCAAGCATGCGGGGTGGGGAGGGGGGGAAGGCCATGCTCCTGTGGCACACTCCATCCGCCCCACCACCACAGCGTTCACAAGCTGCACTAGTACCTCAAAGTATGTAGAAAAAACTGTTAAATCTGTGTCTATGGCTGAATCGCTGATTCTCCAAATCAGCATCGAATCTTCAGATTTGGATTCAGACTAATCAAATTGGGGACAGTGATCCAAATCAACGAATTGAATAATTGTCCCTGATTTGAGCTGAATCTGAATCAAATTGGGCCTGTTTCACACACCCCTAGTAAATAGCAACTTTTTTGCAAGTATTTAGTTAGTCTAATAAAAGATATCACCTCTACCTAAAGATTGTCTACCTCTGTGCTTAGACCAACACAGCTACAGCCTAGATTCCTAAAAATGATGGTGGAATTTAGATATATATGACAATGTTTGCATTAAAACTGAAAATCAGACAAGGTAAGTTGCAACCCTAAATATTAATCCTGCTTTAATTAGGTTTGTGAACTTTCAGAGACCCTGGATCTATTTTTGGCTTTACTTGGAAACCATGTCAAACCTGACAACTTTTTTTACAAGTGAGAGAGGCTTACAGTGTACTGCAAATTGAAACCAGGCTGCTTTGTATATCTTTAAATAAGAAAATTACAAAAATAAAAAATTTCAATGCAATATTCTAGCCCCTCTCCAACTAATTTTTTACCATCACTCTCCCCAGTTGATCATTTCCTTAGGTCATTCTTGCTCTCCATGGGCAGATCCAGGATTTGAAGTGGGGGATGTGGGAGCAGTGACCAGTGCTGCAGTGGTGTCTGCAACCTGCTCCCAACTTCCCCAAACTACCTGCCCACTGGGGCAGGTAGACCACATGGCAGGAGCAGCATCTGGGGACTTTTCCCAAGTCCCCAAATCAGGTAAGATTTGCTTCCTTTCCCCTCCCCTCCATGCTCAGTGGTACATCCTCTCCCCTTCCCTTGTATTTCCTCCACCATTCACTGCTCTGTTCCCAGTGGATCTGGTGGTGGGAGGAGCTCCAGAGTTAGTTGTGCCCCAATCCAGCCAGGCTGCACAGGAAACCCCTAGAAGGATTGGGCAGGGAAAAGGAAGCTACCCAACTTTTGCCACTGTCCATGCTGGAGCCTGGCTTCCCATAAAGCATGGCTGCGGCAGGCTTTCCCCACCCCCATCAGCTGGGGGCAGTGGTAGACTTGGGCAGGGTAGCGGGGGGACATATTGCTGGGTGTGGAAGGGAAGGGAGTAAAGACTCTTACCTTTGGAAGAATCTCTTTGAAAACTTAAAGTTGCTGCCCACAAGGTATGGTCCAAAAGGGGGAGATGTAACTGTGCTACCCACACCCCCTTGGGATCTGCCTCTGCAACCATCTCCTTCCCTTCTAATTTTTTTTTTTTTTTTTTTTTTTTTTTTGCCCTCATTTTTTTTGCTCATTCATTTCACCTACCTCCATGTACTTTAACAATGACTATTCACTGCATTATAGCAGCCTGCTGACCTCCTCCTGAGTCAGCTATGACTCCGTAGTCACTTCTACCCTAAAGTCTTGGAGTAGGCTCTTTGCCTCCTAGTTTCTCCTCCATGCCTCAGGGATTGTAAAGAGGGTGGGAAGTTGACTGAAAGTATGTAGAAGCAATGGGAGAGGGGAAATGATGGTAAGGAAGGATAAATGTCCAAGAGGAGATTCTAGTGTGATTAGAGAAGGGAAAGACGGGAGGAAAAATGAAGAATGGAGAGAAATAGAGCCATAGAATGACAAATATCTTTAAATACCAAACACATGGTACTAATGTGTGGTTAAGTAAATCTATTAACATATCTTAAGGTGCGTGCCAGCTTGGTGTTTTACTTGGCAGGTTGTAAATAAGTCAGAAAAACAGACCACTGAAATTAATATAGACTGTTCATTATGAGGCATTAATATATTGTTTCAGTCTGCCAGACTTCTACTTATTTTACAGAAAGCATGATGATAATTTGAGAGAGCACTTTAATCCTCAGGAAAAAAAAAAAATGATTGTTTCTTTCCAAATGAAAGATCAGTGTCCCATTTATATTTCATAGAAATCCTTACAAGAATGCCTAGCCCTTAAATGTTAACTTTGACTAGATGGGTTTATCTCAGATTAAATAATTTTAGAGTTCTGCTGGATTGACATAAAGATAGGGTAAGAGGTGTTTCTTTAACTTTTTTGAGGTTTTTAGCTAAACTACCAGATCCTTTATTCCAGTTTATATGTTAGATTGGGTGAGAATGTAATGTATAAGGAATAACAAAAGCATATTCAGTATGTAGTGATTTATTTCTAGAATTGCCATTATTTCTCAGTAGATTTTTATGAAGTGATGATGTATTTCTAATTTTGTGGCTGCTAATAGGAAGCCACATTATTTTATAGACTTTGCTTTTGAAGTGAGCTTGGATAAATCTCTTTAAATTGTTTAGTAATATATACCAAGCAATCAGATTCTTGTAACTATGACATTTTATACGTCTCATAATTCGATCACAGTTCCTATCAAATGTGCCTCGGTGACCTCCTTGAGAGCTTGTACTTTGGAAGCAGCAAAGTGCACTCATGACAGAGGATCAGCTTGTTTCTATGTCTGAGTTATGGAAAGTTCCTGAAACTATGTAATTTTTAAGAATCTTTTTTGGTTGCCTCATTGTTAAATGACAGTGCTTCACCAAGAAAAGGTCAGGCTGTCCACATTAGTAATATCAAAAACTGTAAAAGCAGTGCACTCATAAGCCCAAGAAAGAGAGTTGGCTTGGTGCTTTGGGAGGTGCTCTTTTCATACCAATAATTTTAAGTAACTTATTGTGAGGTTCATGCTATATGAACACCTATTTTCTCCTTTCTGAGAACTTTAGCAGGAATTAGGGGGAGTTGAAAAGCAAAGGTTGGAGGAGCCAGTAGAAGGGGATATGTCAAGGGTCATAGGTAGGGTGACCATACGTCCCAGATTGGCTGGGACAATTCTGGATTTTATAGGCCATCTCAGCATCCCAGCTGTTAAAGAATTTAAGCAAAAGTCTTGGACTGGTGGGAAGCTGGGAACCACAGGGCCAGGGCGCTGTGTGTGTGTGTGTGTGTGTGTGTGTGTGTGTGTGTGTGTGTGTGTGTGTGTGTGCGCACGCGCGCGTGTGCATGCTGTACTATGCTGTCCTGCCCAGTCCCACCCCTGGGAGCTGTGGGGTGGAGTGTGTGTATGTAGTTGCACAGGCTCTGTTTGCCCCATGCTGGTTTATGGTTCTGTCATGGATGACTGGTGCCTCCCCAGTCTGGGGTGGGGGGGGCACCAGATCACTGACTGGGGGCCAATCGCTGACCAGGGAGGGGGTCCCCTAGCAGCTGATTGCCAAAATCACCAGTGGTGAAACCAGAAGTGCACTTCTGCTGGCACTTCTGGTTTCATGGCTGGTGTTTCCAGGGGGTGCACGGCCAATCTCAGGAGGTGCATGTGCACCTGCATGCACCAATGGTTCTGGCTCTAGCCCTGCATCTGCAGCTGTATCACAGTCCCCACCCTAAGAGCCCAGCCCAGCCCAGATGTGGGGAGGGGGGGTGGGAGGCTGGGAGGCATTTAGCAGCTGCAGCAGGACTTTTGTGCCCTTTGTAAAGGAAGCAAAAGAATCTTGCTCTCAAGAGCATCACTTGGGCAATGTAACTCAGATGGGTGAAAGGTTGTAAACTGTATTAGTCTGGTAGGGCAGGGTGGCACCTTTGAGAAACTTCAGAGATGCATGAGCTTTTGTAAGTAGCAACCTACTTTGTCAGATGATAGTATCTGAAAGGACAGTTGTAATTGTTTTTTGTTTGTATGCCTCTTAGTACAGTCCCTAATTTCAGTCACATGTTGCTTCAAACAAATTCAAGAATGTATGAGCAGCCTAAGATGTGGAATGTCCATCCTGTAGCTGCACATGCAGTATACCTTTGTTTTTGCACTGTTTTATAATTGCACTATTTGTAATGTAATATATGCCCCAGTATTGATTCAGTCCTACATTTTTGGATCTTATGTAAACAAACAAAATTGTTAATGAAAAACAGATGGCCTTCTTTATTTAATTTTAATTTAATGAAAATGACAGGTTTAATTTATATAATGTGGAGTGTTGGCTTAATGTTTTGGCATTGTGTATTCTCTGCTAGACTAGTCGATATGCTGAAGAAATACAGTAACTTATGTTTTTAGTGGTTTAGATTTTTTAAAATAAGCATTATGGGCTGGATGTACATAAAAAAGGAAGTGTGGTTAGTGGTATTGTGAAGCTGTCTGCCCTTACTTTCTGAGATGCTAAATGTTTGTTGCCAGAGGCAAGTGGTCCAGAGTTCTTAAGATAATGCGCACATCCTAATCTGTCTGAAAGTAGTCTTTTTATTTTTTCTTGGTCTGTCTAGCCACATTTAATCAAAGAAAGCAAGCTAAAATAAAATGTTAATGGTGATCAGCCAGTCAAAATATACAGGATAGTTATGAGGGCTGTGCAAAGCATTGGAAGCCAATTCAATTTGGAGGAGATTCAGCCCAATTTGGTGGCTGAATCTATGAATTGGAATTGAATTGAGAGACCCATTAATTTCAATGAATTGAATCGGAAGCCTCCATATCGATTCGGGGAGATTTGGCCATAGACTGTATAGGCAGGCACTAGGCAGTGCTGGCGGAAGCAGCTGGGGAAGTAGCCAGAAGAGCCCTGGCTTGAGCTGGCAGGCCCAGGAGAAGCCATGGCTCATCTGGCTGCTCCCCCAGCTGCCCTGCCCCCACTGGGGCAAGGTAGGCAATGCTGGCAGCTCTGGGAGAAGCCGTGGGAACTGGGGGAATAATTAGGAACTGGTGGAATGATGAAGAACTGGGGGGAAGCCCATTTGTCCCCTCCGCTCCCTGATCATTCCCCCCACGGCTTCTCCCGGGGCTGCTGGCTCAAGCTGCAGCTTGCCTGGCTGCTCCCCCAGCTGCACCTCCACTGGGGTGAGGCAGGCAGTGCTGGCAGCCCCAGGCGAAGGCTGGGGGGAATGATTGGCAGCTAGGGGATTGAACCAGGAGCTGGAGGAAATGATCAGGGGCTGGGGGAATGAACAGGGGCTTCCCCCCAGCTCCCCTATCATTCCCTTCAGCTCCCAATCATTCCCTCTACTCCCTGATCATTCCCCCAGCCCCTGCAGCTTTTCCCAGGGCTGCCAGTACTGCCTACCTTGCCCCAGTGGAGGGGGCAGCTGCTGGACTCTCCTGGGGCTGCTAGCCGAAGCCAAGGCTCATCTGGCTGCTCCCCCAGCTGCTCCTGCCAGCACTGCCTGCCTGCATAGTCTATGGCCAAATAAGGTTCGTTGCTGAATATCTTCGGATTTGGATTTGGCTGAATTGAATTGAGACAGTGATTCAAATCACTGAATCGAATCACTGTCCCTCCAAATCACTGAATTCGAATCCAAAGTTAATACTTTCCACTTTGCACAGGCTTAATATTTACCAGAGAGATGAAGGTCAGTGTGGTACCTGCATTAGGAAGGAAGCTGACAAAGGTTCTATGTGTCAGAGTGTCTTACATAAGTGAAGTTGGGAGGGTTACATGTAAGCTACCTATAGCTGCTTGGTACAAGTTTGTACCATGTACCACATTAAATAAGTCAATGGACAGTAGCAGGTGAAGTGATAAATGGCAGGTGGATGGATAGCTTTAGTGTTGGGACTAGACGTTCACAAAAACCTATTTGTTTTAACACTGACCTTTCTGACGGTGAAAAGGAAGATAATCCACAAATACAAATGCTTCATATTATTTGTACATTCCTTGTCAGTGGAGACATACATTCCATTACATCTCCTTAGTATGCAATAAATCATTGGTTTGTTGATCAGGTTAAAACAAAGGTTCAGCGAGCATGTTAAAGTTATTTTCCTATAGTTAGGCAGTCAAGGTTGGGTGAATTTGATATCTTTTATTAAACCAACCCAAATAGCTGAAGAATAGTTATTAAGCAAGCTTTCGGGTTCAAAAACCCTTCATCAGGCTAAGGAAGTTTCAGCAGTTGGTGTGTGCTCTTCCTGGATGGAATGAAAAGTAAAGAAGCCAGGCTGGGCTAATATGCATACAAGATGGGCAGTCAGTGAAAATGTAGATTGAGGAGTCAATGGGTGAGAGACAGGCTGGTGGGGGTGGCGGGGGGCGGGGGGTAGAGAGAGAGAAGGGAGATGAAAGTGGAGAGATACCTGGGGAGTCAAATGTCAGGCAGGTTATAATGTGTCATAAATCCAATGTCTCTATTTAGTCCATGATTTTTAGTATCCAGGAAGCTGATGAAGTGGAGTTCATAGGCTTGTCTCTGGGAAGTGTTGTGTAAGTTTCCTTTGAGGATCAGGACTGAGAGATTGGAGAGAGAGTGGTTTTCTTGTGAGAAATGTGCCCCCACCGGTAACCGGGTATTTCTGTCTTTGATAGATTTCCGGTGTGCATTCATTCTGGTGCACAGTTGTTGTTTGGTTTCTCCTATGTATTCACTAAATTAAAACAATGTATTTCTAATTAAGTTGGGGTATTTTGGATAAATATAGGTATTAAATAAGATAATTATTTTTGTATGGATCAGGGAACATCATAAAAAAGAGAAGTTATAATCGCATATTTCAAGTGGCAGTATTGCAGTGACTCACCCTTTTTACAGGCATCATATTTGCATCTACAGTGCAATTTAAAAAGCGTGTTACAATAGGAAATAGGAGTGGGATTTTAAAATAATCTGACCACAAAGCATAAGATAATGAAGTATGTGGGTGGTAAATTTCTCTATAGTTGAATTCTCCCCAGTAATAGATATGACTCTTTCTTTAAAAACTAATCTGATTTAAATATTTGATGTTCTAGTTTTGTTATGAGGCACAAATTGAGTGGGAAGCTTGCATGTGTGTGTAGTATTGCAGGTGCACAAAGACAGAACTAACTCCTTAAACTGGTTTAATGTTTTTTTGGAACCCTACAGGATCATGATTTGAAGCATGCAATGAGAGTACAGAGACCTCGCATGCTTCATCAGAACAGACAACATATTTAATTGTATTCAATTTTCATACTTGTTAACAACTATAAATGCCCTGAGATCTGCAGAGTGCACAAGAGGAAGGATGCTAAGGACAGTTAGGAAAGCTGAGAGCTAATCAAATCACTCAAGTATGCTTTTCCAGATTGTGATCAGCTAAAAGCTTTCTCCTTAAGAACATAGTACTATATTGTCAAACTAATAAAGATCTCATTCGTACAAGTTCAATTTAAATAATATGCCTAGTCTCCCAATTTACTTCACACCTCTTGCAGCAGAAATGGGCCCCAGAGATGGCTTTGATGCCACGGTGGGCCACACAACTCCTACATCCACCCCATCTCCCTGGGTCTCCTCCTTCCCTTTTTTCTGCCATGCCTTGTAGTTAAATTGATGGATAGATCCTGTCCTGAAATTCTGAGGTGAGCCCTCATCTGTGTTTGTAACCAGTAAGTCCCTCCTGGACTCCACAGATCTCAAACTTCCTTCCCCTCCCTCCTGCCCCACCAGGCACTAGGTGGTCCCTCCTGGCCTGTCGGCTTTCCAGTGCAATAATTGCATTTTGGGGCTAATTCTGTTGTCTCTGACCTCCCCTACAGTCATGCCTATTAGGGCTGTGTGAAGTTTTGGTAGCTGATCTGATTCGGAGGAGATTCGGCCTGATTTGGTGGCAGAATATCTGAATCCAAATTGAATCTGGAGACCCATTAAAGGTCTGAATCGAATCGGAAGCATCTGAATCAATTTGGAAAGATTTGGAGATTTGGAAGGCAGGCTTGCAGGACACAGAAACTGAGAAGTGGGGGAGAAAGACTGCTCTGATATTGACATCTGTAGCTGGTCAGTGACTATTATCTTTTCCTGAGTTTCCTTCCAGTCACAGTGCTTTGAGGGAGGGACGTAGAAACAACATAGGCTGTGCATGACATGATCTGTGATTCTCTTGTACCAGCAGCATCTGAAAAGCTCTGGCTTGCTATCTAGTCTCTTGGTAGCTAGTCTCTCTTATTTTGTGTTCTTGCTCTTGCACTCTTGCTTCTTACACCCAAGAGGGTACTTTGCCTGTCTCTTTTCCACCAGGGGACTTGGTGCACTGGGTGAGATATATAATGTTTCTGAAGGTACAGCTTGTAAGATCCAGGAACGGTGATTGTTTCTGTTGTGGGGTGTAATAATTGTGGGGGTCCTGGAGATATGTTGGCAGGTTTTGCATTTCTTGTCATGTCATGGTCTGGATCCATTTGGTGTGCTTTGGGCTGTAGGAAATTTGCTTCTGGTGATGAGGTTAGTGAGGTTCAGTGCTTGTTTGAATTTACAAAACACTTTTCGCAGATGAGCCTATGAACTTCACTTCATCAACCCCTTAGATACAAAAACTGATGGACTCAATCATAGGTAATAGGGGTTTAATAGGGAACCCTAGCTCTGTTATTTGGAGATTGGTCTGCCCCTTTAAGGCCACAACTTTCTGGGCATGGAATGCTGGTAAGGATGGGGTTAAACATTGAGCCTGGCCAGCTAGTCAGCTGACCGGAAGGGGCAGGCCAGGACTATAAAAACCTTGGGGAGAGTGGCAGTAAGGGCCAGCAGCCAAAGGGGAAGTAGTGTATCCCAGAGCTCTATGAGGCCTGGTGAGCAGTCCAAAGGCTGGAAGAGGGGACTATGGAAGCCCTGAGAGACAATAGCCACCCCAGAAGACAATGGTGATGAGCCAAAGCATGAGTCTGGAGTAAATGTAAGTTGGCATGGCATTCTTTGATCACTTTTTTTTACTGGCTGTTATTGTCCATGGATGGGACTGTCCATATTTTGTTTGGTTATTGACTGCCCAGTGGTTTGGGTGAGGCTATTAGGGGAAGGAGGAGGCCTCATTTCAGGGCCCACTACAGAGTGGGGACCCTGGTGCCAGCAAGGTTACAGCTTTTGGGGGTACATAGACCCTGGTGCCAGTGGGGGCACAGGATTTTTTGGAGTACACTAACCCCAGCGCCTGAAGGTACAATCTCAAAAGGCCTGTGGTGCAATTTTATTTTGGCTCTTTTTGTGGAACTAAGCAAGTCTATCCCCTGGCCTTGAACTTGCACCACCCTAGCTGTGGGGCTAGTGGTTATACCTCTAGGCCAGGGAGGCAGGGCTCCAGACTAGAGCAGGAAAGAGGGCTAGAGCCTCAGAGTCTAACCCGGTTTAGACAGGGAGGCCTAGCTAGAGAAAGAGCAGGGTCAAGGCCTGTGGCAACAAAAGACCCCAACATATGAAATACAATAGGCAGTCTCCCGCTTTCAAGAACATCAATAATAATTTCCATTAAGACATGGCAGAAGAGTAAAGAGCAGGACACAAGAAACCTTAAAGGGGACTCCAAGGGTGCCCCACATAAAGTATGGATAACAGGGAAGATGGTGGGGGACCACGCCCCATCCAGTCAGTGATCAGTTGCTGGTGCCCACCCAGAGGCATGAGGCATCAGTCACCCATGAACTCAGTATAGACATTGGATTTATGACATGCTATAACCCTCCTGATATCTGCCTCTCCAGGTTTTTCTTTCTCCACTTTTACCTGCTATATCCCCCTCCCCACTCCCAGCCTATTCCTCACCCCCTGATGCCTCAATTTACATGTTCACTGGCTAGCTTTGTTGCCTGCACTGCATGCCATCCTCTGGCTATTCATGCCAACCAGGAAAAGCGTCCTCTGGCTATTCATGCCATCCAGGAAGGGCGTCCACACCAACTGCAGATGCTTCCTCAGCCTGATCAAGTGTTTTTCAACCTGAAAGCTTGCTATGGTATGTTTCTCCAACTATTCATTTGGTCTAATAAGATTGACCCAAAGAACCTTGTCTGCCTATGTCCTGAGACCAATACAACTACAACCATTAACACATACAAGTGATACGAGTTTTGCTTTCAACAGTTTGAGGTGCACTTTCATAGAACCCCTACACCTATCTCTTTGAAACTTGGTAGGTTTCATGCCCTCAGAAGGGACTACCATCCTTGATGTTTGCATCCAAATCTGCAAAAAAAAAAAAAAAGAGAGAGACACAAAGTTATTGGTATTTTAGTGATTTCCCCATTATAGTCTGTGGCTGAATCACCAAATCAATGCCAAATCTTTGAATCCAATCAAGCCAAATCAAATCAGGACAGTGACTCGAATCACCAAATCAGATCACTGTCCCTCCACATCAGCCAAATCCAAATCTAATTGAAATACTTGCTGCTTCGCACAGGCCTAATGCCCATGTCTCACAGGTCTTACCAAATCACCCATCATTGATATTCAGCCCAGTTTCCACTCAATCTGGGCCTCCTAGGCCATATCAGCCTCTGCCCCTTCTTGAGGCTCAGGCCTCTGTGGTCATAACTAGTCTCTGCCCTTGCTGGACTATGGGTTCCCTGGCCCTGTTGATCCTTGACACACCTTGAGGCTATGGGTCCCAGACCCTGTTTCTCACCACTCCTGAGCTATGCTCCTTTTGTTCCTGCTCTTCTCAGGCTATGCTCTCACCCCTCTTGGGCTACAGGGCCCTTGGCCCCAATTCCTCCCTTCTCAGGCAGTGCACTCAAGTCTCCCTTCCTCTCTTGTTTTCTTCCTCCTAGAAAAAGCAGGCTTTGTGTCAGGCCCCAACCCCTGGCAGGGCTCCCACAACTGTCACATGCCTCTTTGGCACCCCTGGGACCTCCTGCCCTTGCCACAGCCTCTCCATTCAATAATAGGCAAATTTATTGATGCACAGTGATAACAGAAGTGAAGCAATACAAACAATCAAGCAATTCTATATATCTACCAAATCCTAGGGCTGTCATCAGGGTCAAAGTACATCTGGCCAGGATGCAGTCTTCACTCTGAGGCACTCTCTTAGGTGTTAGCATGTCACCAGTCTGGAGATGGGATGCTGAGGCCCACTCTCCCTCTCCAGTGGGGTGGATGAGGCAGGCTGGTGGTATGCCTTCTGTCTATGGTGGCCTCAGGGACCTTTCCCAGGGGACATGAATGAATAAGGAGGAGAGATCCAAGGTGGAACAATGAGGAGGGATAACAGAGGCAGGAGGGACTTGTCTGCTTTTGTATTCTCCTTCCCTCCTGATGAATCTTCACCTGTGGCTATCTCTGGTTGGTTGTCTCTCTGTGGTTGCACATTCATGGAGCTTTCTCAGCGTTCTCCTAATCTGGTCTGTTCCCCCAAAACTGGGAGTCTGGCCACCCTGCTTTGGGGCCTTGTTAGCTGATGCCACTTATGTTATGGGCAGTATGGTACATACTCCCTTGGTTCCCACACTGTTTTTCAGAATGTGTTCTTGTTGGCCTTGTGTTAGACAGCTTGTCTGCTTCCAAGGCTAGAGAAACTATCTGTGTGAGACCCAAGCTTTTTAGAAATCATTTAACCCGTGCTGCACGGTCTGAACCATTCTAATGCATATACATATACATAGAAGTAAATTCCCCAAAAGCAAACCTTTAAAATACCATTTCTCAGCCAACGCTGGTCTCAAGCCCCAGGCTTTTATACCTCCTATGTCCTCTCCATGCAGGTCATGTGGTTCTCCCCACCACCTGCAGGGCTGATTCATCAGGATCTGCCAAGGGAACTGACAAATTAGTTGCCATGGGAACTGAGAAACACAGCTGCAGCTGTTGTCCTTGTTGCTCTGCTCTGCTCTACTGCCACAGAGCTGCACCTTCCCTAGGCACTCCTAGCTTATGGCATCTAATTGTTTGCCTCTGCAGCCAGCTCACCTCATTCAGTGTCTGCCTGCCACAAGTCAAGGGCTCTCCTTTTCCTTAATGACCAGCCCTCTGCCTGGGTAACAGGCTTCCCTGGTGCCTAGTCCTGCATAGCTACCTTCTATTCAGCTGCCTGGACTCTAAGGGAAAAATTTGCAGCAGATAAAGTAACAGGAATGTTAGTCTCTCTTGTCTCCCAATAGTCCCTAGTGCTCTTTTTCTCCAATGTTGTATTCTCATTTTTTATTTTATGTAGTCCCCGGTAATGCAGTGAAGTACCAAAAAAAGTCCCACTGAAGCATGGGATCTATACAGACATTGTGCAAGCCAGGTCAAACTAACACTATGTCTCTTCTGAGCATGCCTCTTCTTGGCATGGGGGCACACTGAGCTGAAAGTAAAGTGCTGGGTTTGTTTGTTTGTTTCATGTCTGTAAGCAGCCTTAAAGTTTTAAATGTCCTCATCTGTAAAACAGGGATAATTATATATGTTGCTATTTTCTTGTTCTACAAGGAATAGGAACATGCCTATAATAGGAACATGCCAGGGATAGGACATGCCTATAATTTTACAATGTTTTTACTTAGTGGGTTAATTTTAATGGTACATAAGAGTTCTCACTCTGTGCTGTACTGATTATACTGATGATCAGGGATCCAGGTCTTCCATTCACCATGGAAAAACACAGAAAAACATGGATTTTCTCTTTTTAATGAGAAAAGGGCAGATTTTCTCCTTTTTAAAGGAGAAAAACATGGGGAAAACAGTAAGTTTCCCCTTGCAGGCTGGCAGCATTCTGGCCTGCAAGGGGTTGGGGGAGGGGGGAAGTGGGAGGAGGGCAATTAATCAGGGGGCTACATATGTATGTACAGGCACACACATGCACATGGCACCCAGGTAGCATGGAAAGCAGCTCCTGCAGCTCCATGGAATTACTTCTGGGAGGAGAGGGGTGGGGGATTGAGGCTGCCTAGTGAGGAAGGGAATTGGGCAGGGCTGGAACTGGGGTTGGGGGAGTTGCCCTGCTGGGGTGATGCATAGGGCCTGGGGCTTAGGGTCTGGGACCAGAATGTGTGAGCACAGGGCCTGGATGGGGAACAGGATGGATCTGAGGTGGCTCATCCAGGGCGTGGCAGGAGGGCTGGCTCCTCAGCCCCGTGTGCTCTCCCAGGGGAGGGCACAGGGGCATGTGCCCCCAGACTTGTGTATGAGGTGGGAGGGAATGTGGGCTGGCAGCTGTGGGCTCAGGGCTCTCTGCCTTTCCTGCAGGGGCCTCCACATCCCAGCAGGCAGGACCTGGTGTGGCAGGGCAGATTGGGGTGGGGAGGCTCAATGCCCCATGCTGCCATGGTGAGGTATCCTCTGCCCACCCAGCAATAGTTGGGGTGGTGGCATGGTGTTGTGCTCCCTGCTACTGTTGAGTGGGCAGGGATTGCCTTGCCATGGCAGCATGAGGCTCCTGGCAGCAGCACTAAGTCTCCCCTCCCCATTCTGTACTCCTGCACCAGGTTCTGCCTGCTGAGGTGCAGCCATGGCGGCACAGGGTTCTCAGGAGGGAGAAAGCAGAGCAGGGAGCCCCAAGCCCACAGCCACCAGCCTGCATCCACCCCCTCCTTATGGGCTCTGCTTCAGTCATGCTGTTCATGGGGAAGGGGGCACCAGGCTCCACACTCCACTCTGGCTGCAGCAGCCATCACCTCCCATGGGTGGCAGCCAGGGCTCAGGTGCTGCTGGGGAGGGGCATTGGGCTGCAGATCCTGATGGTGAGGAGCTGGCTTCCTTCCCTGATGTGCCTTGGATAAGCCGCCTGCAGCTCCATCCTGCTCCCCAGCCATGGGGCTGTTGGTTAGGAGTGACGAGTACTGCAGTAAGAGCTACAGGTTGGGAGTGAGGGGAACCAGTAGGGATGGGGGCTGTGGGTAGGGAGTGAAGGGCACCAGCAGGGCTGGGGGGCTGTGGCTTGGGAGTGAGGGGCAATGGCATAGGCAGGGCACTGGCATATCATGGCTGCTCAGCAGCACAAAGCAGTGTGGGAGACAGCCTCAGCTGGACCCATGTCCTGGTGAGCAAAGGGGGCAGTGAGAGCTCTGATATTTTTCCATGATAAGAAAACCCAAAATCAAATGCCAAAATATATAGGTACTTAGAATTTATTTTATTATAGTTATTGAGGCACTGGTAGGCTTCCCACTTGCTTTAAAATTGTAAATATATCAATAAAACATTGTGTTTAACTGATTATATATTAGTGGTGTTTCATTTTAATTGTGGAAAAACACAGATCTTGGGGGTTTTATTCAGATATTTTGTGGTTTTATCAGAGAATTTGTGGTGGTTTTTTTTTTTTTTTTTTTTTTAAACAGAGAAAACCAGGATCCCTTATGATGATGAATGAAGAAGACCAAACTCAACTCTTTTTTTTTTTTTTTCCCAGGAGTTTAATTTAACTAGAAATACATTTCTGCCTATGCTTTCTGCCCAAACTTTAAGTTCCCTGGAGACTCGCTTTTTGTCAGATATTAGTCCCCTTTGCTCCTGAGGGAGGATTCAGTTCATTTAAAATTTTGCTTAGAGGGTACCACCTTTCAGGGTTGAAGCACCTGATAGCAGCATGACTCAGAATAACTGGCCTCTATAGCTTGCTTTTTAGTTGGCTAAAAGCTGAAGGGTATGGTTGGACTGATTTCCTGAATTGAGCATGGCAAAGTACATTTCACTTGCACTGAATTCTTGTCCATTTTATGTTTTTCTTTTTGAACTTTAATTTATATTATATATAGAATCATAGAAAATTAGGGTTGGGAGGGACCTCAGGAGGTCATCTAGTCCAATCCCCTGCTCAAAGGAGGACCATCCCCATCTAGATCATTCCAGCCAAGTCTTTGTCTAGTCAGGTCTTTAAAAACCTTTAGGGATGGAGATTCCATAACCTCTCTAGGTAACTGGTTCCAATGTTTTACTACCCTCCTAGTGAGAGAGTTTTTCCTAATATTCAACCTAAACTTCCCTTACTGCAACTTGAGACCATTGCTCCTTGTTCTGTATCTGCCACCACTGAGAACAGTCTAGCTCCATCCTCTTTGGAACCACCCTTCAAGTACTTGAAGTCTGCTAGGCTGCTATTAAATCCCCCCCCCCCCTCAGTCTTATGTTCCCCAAATGAAATATGCCTAGTTCCCTCAGCCTTTCCTCAAAAGTCATATGAACAGCCCTGTAACCATTTTCACTGCCCTCCAATGAACTTTCTCCAATTTGTCCACATCCTTTCTGCAGTGGGGGGCCCAAAACTGGATACAGTGCTTCAGATGTGACCTCACTAGTACCAAATAGAGGGAAATAATCATTTGTCTCAATCTGCTGGCAAAACTTCTACTAATGTAATCCAGTATGCTGTTAGCTGCCTACACAACAAGGGTGCATTGTTGGCTCATATTCAGCTTATTGTCCACTGTAACCCCTGAGTTATTTTCTGCAGAGCTGCTGCTTAGCCAGTCAGTCCCTAGCCTGTACTGATGCATGGGATTGTTCTGTCTTAAGTGCAGGGCTTTGTACTTGTCCTTAGTGAATGACATGAGATTTCTTTTGGTTCAATCCTCCCATTTCTTTAGGTTTCTTTGACTCCAACCCTCACCCTGTAGCAAATCTGCTACTCCGCCCAGCTTGGTGTTATACGTGAACTTGCTGAGGGTGCACTCCAGCTCATCTTCTCTGATTTTTAATGAAGATATGGAATAAAACCAGCCCCAGGACTGTCTGTTGTAGCACTCCACTTGATACTGGCTGCCAACTAGACAGAGCCACTAATTACCACCCTTTGAGCCTAATGATCCAGCCAGTATTCTGTCCGCCAGTCCCTTCACCCAGCCTGTACTTCCACTATCTAATGTGATTAGGAGTGGAGATTTTTTGGGCCAATACTGATGGCTGATTTTTAATGACCCATATTGGCCAATACCGATCCAATTGCTGATATGTGGCCTGGCGGCTTGGAGGGCAGCATCCGCTGTTAAGTCTGTTGCAGGGAAAGGGGAGTGGGAAGGGCAGATTGAGGCCTGCACAGTAAGGGAGAGAGTGGACCTTGTGCTGGGGCAGAGGCAGGCACTGCCCAGCTGGGATGAAGTGAGGTGTGGGATGGAGCCACAGCTCATCCAGGGGATGCAGGGAGGGGAGCAGCTCCCACCACTGTGTGCAATGCTGGGGAAGGCATGGGGGGCATGTGCTGCCCCAAGATCTGCATGCGAAGCAAGGGCAGGCTGCCACTGCAGGCTGGGGCTGAGGGCAGCACCAGGCCCTTCATGGTGAGGGGACTGGGGCAGGCAGCAGCAGTGGCACTGAGAGCAGGGGCTATGGCAAATTGTGGGGTGGCAGTAGCCCCTCCCTCCCAGAGCCACCGCTGCCCGCCCCAAGTGCAGTCCTGGCTTAATTCCCCACCAGGAATAGCCTGGCACTGCCCCAGGCCCCAACCCACAGCAGCAGTCCACTCTCACCTCACATGCAGATCTGGGGGCACACATGCTACATGCCTTCCCCAGGGGTGCATACAGCATTGGGAGGTGCCCCTCCTTGCAGCTCTGCTCCATACCCTGCCCCACCCCAGCTGTGAAGTGCTTGCCCCTGCCCCAGCCCTAAGACCCACTCCCTCCTTCACTGCAGGGGCCTTGGTCTGCCCCTTCCCTCACAACAGACTTACCAGCCAGATGCTGCTCTCCAGGCTGTGCTCCTTGTGTTTGTGTGCTGTGCTATGGCTGCATGCATGCATGTGGCATTTATCTGTGACATTATCAGCTACATCCACCAAAAAGTTGATTATCGATTAATGTCAATTTTTTCCTTTTATCAGTGCCAATATGATATGGGACCAATGTATTAGTGCACCTCTAAATACATTTTGCTTTGCTAATACCATGTTTAAACAAATCCAAGCTGACTCTGAATTTAAAAGGGCCTCCAATAATTATATTTTAGACATAGAAAATTTATAATTTTTCATTTCTAGAACCTATGTTTTGGAGGGCCATCTTAAATTCTTTACCTACCACCTTTGCAGTGAGGCAAGTAGCAGCAGGGGGGCAGATGGTAGTGGTGGGGCAGGTGATAGGGGAGTCAAATAACCTGACCATTGCCCCTTGTTGTCCATGTCCTCCCCTAGCTGCTTGTTCTCCTGGCCCACAGTGCCTGCATGTCCCATGTCTAACCCCACAGTGTCTGCACCCTCTGTGGCCCTTTAGGTTACACTGCTCCCACATGTCCCTCCTGGCAAATATCCTTCTGATTGGCCCCTTTACCATTTGCCATCCTTCTATCTGCCCCCCCGCCCAGTAGTTCTTGAATCCTCCCCTCTTGTTCCAGGCACTTGTTGCTCCCCTGCAGCCTGCCCCAACACCATGCTTCACCCCTCCAGTGACTGTGGCTTTAATTCCAACTGCAGGCTCAGGGTTGGAGGTGGAGCCACAGACACAGTTGCTGCCCCCACCCCCGTACTCAAATCTAAGATGAGGGGCTTCTCCCTCCATTTTGAATGGGGGGGGGGACTTGCCTTAGATTTAATTAAATATGGCTATTTTAGAAATTGTGAAATAAAGGGTGATGGGATCACTTCATCATTATTGACTCCAAGATGAACATGGGCTGACAATGCGAGGTCATGGTCGGCAGGGCTAACCAGACCTTATCGTGCATCCACAGGTGCATCTCAAGTAGGGCCAAGGAGGTGATCCTCCCGCTCTACACAACACTGGTCAGGCCACAGCTGGAGTACTGTGTCCAGTTCTAGGCACCCCTCTTCAAGAGGGATGTGGACCGCATTGAGAGGGTCCAGAGGAGGGCCACCCACATGATCCGGGGACAGCAGGGCAGACCCTACAACGAGAGGTTACGGGACCTGAACCTGTTCAGCCTTCACAAGAGAAGGCTGAGGGGGGACCCGGTGACCATCTATAAACTCACTAGGGGGGACCAGAAGGGTTTGGGGGAGACCTTGTTTCCCCTAGTGCCCCCCGGGATAATGAGGAATAATGGCCACAAGTTGTTGGAGAGTAGGTTTAGATTAGACATCCGTAGGAACTACTTCACAGTTAAGGCGGCTAGGATCTGGAACCAACTTCCAAGGGAAGTTGTGCTGGCTTCTACCCTGGGGGTCTTTAAGAAGAGGCTTGATGCCTACCTGGCTGGGGTCATTTGAGCCCAGTTTTCTTTCTGCCCAGGCAGGGGGTTGGACCTGAAGATCTACAAGGTCCCATCCGACCCTACTTCTATGATTCTATGACTGTATAAAAGCTCACTAAAAGAAAGCTTTTAGGTTAGTCATAACTATTAATTACTTGTATTGAATCGTGCATTTCTGGTACACTTTGGTAGCTGTAACTAAATAGACTTGTTGCTACCTGAAGTTATGAATGATCTTATATCAAGAACTGTTGCTCCAACTCTGCTTTACATTGAGATTATTTTCTCTACTGTGCATGCTTTATCTGAAAACATTTTCACACTGAGCCAATTAATGTCACTGCTTGGCCTTGTTTTGAGGAAAAAAAAATGGAACAATACAATGGACTCAGTAAAAATGTGCTTAGTTGTGTGCAGAGGAGATAGATAAGTCAGGGTGAAATCTATGCCTGTGCAAAGTGCTCTCACAAAATCTGTGCACAGCTGTGCAGAGAATACTTCATAGAATTGAAAGTTGATGCCATGATGTTATTTAGCATTTTAATACCCTGTGCAAATTTAGTTCCAGGTATTTTAACACTGGTGACAGTTTGCAATTGCTTCCTTCTTTAGGGAATTAGGAGGGGAGCTTTGAGAGAATGTTCCCTGCGCAGTAGTGCATAGAGGTATGAGAGAAAAAGTCACTGAGTCTCACGATTTTACTGTGTCTTATGATTATTTGGTACTTTTTCAAGTCACTGCTCTGGGAGCAAGTGATTAGGTTAGAATCTTGGCTTATTTTTTTTAAGTAAGTTTTAAAGTCCTCCTTGCTGCAGACAAAAAAAAAAAAAAAAAGCTGAAAAGATGACCTAGTGCATCCTAAAGGCTCAAAGTTCAAAAGATAAAGAAAAACACTGACTTAAAAATCTCATGGGTCAGGAGTCCCATGAATTTTGCAGTGTGGCTCATGATTTTTTATTGTAGAATGCTGGAGAAGTAGCAAATGTTAAATGTGGATAGAAGAGTGGAATAGGGGGCAGGATAGATGAGGGCTGGCAGATACCATCCCTGCAGAAGAAGAGAAATTGAATAGGGCATGGGTTGGAAGCAGCAGCTGGAAGAAGTGCTCATGGCAAAGAGCAGTTACAAGTGCACAGCTGCTCTGGATGAGTTGACAGGACTAGAAGAGAAGTCATGGCATCCAAATGCCTTACTGTAGTGACCACCTGGATGATGATAATTAGGGATCCTGGTTTTCTCTGTTTAAAAATTCCAAATTCTCTGACCAAAAAAAAATCCCAGATTCTCATATGGTGGAGCCCAAAATCCACATTTTTCCACAATTAAAATGAAATACCACTATAGATAGATAAAACATTACGTCCAGCTGTTATCTATTACTATATTTACAATTCTAAAATGTTTTGAAAGCCTACCAGTACAGTGAGCAGTTGGGCAGCAGCTGCTGGTATGGAGGATGCATAAAACTCACGCTCAGTGCTCCAGCCCCAGCTCTAGCCCCAACCCTGGGCACCACCCCAGCCCTCAACTCTGCCCCAAGGGCACCTGGTCTGGCAGGCAGGGGTGCAGCATATGCTCCCTCCCTCCCATACCAAGCCACTGCTGCCGCCACCACCACCACCCCAGATGAGCAGCGCTCCCAGCCCAAGCTGACCCAGGACAAGCCACGGAGGGACAAGGCAGCATGACTGGGGATGAAGCAGCCCGCAAGCACCCCAGCCTTAGCCCATAGCACAGGACAGGGTGATCACTGGTCATAGACCACTGCCCTCTCACTTGTCTACCCTGCCAGATCTCCCCACAGGCCTGGGGCTCCTAGCTGCCCCCATTCCAGGTCCCAGCCCCCAAAAGCTGCTCTTACCCCAAAGGCCACAGGAGGGAAACTGAATCTGAGCCAGCCTTGGCTGACTCATTCTCAGGCCCCACCCCCTTCCCCTCTGGAAAGGGCTTTGGGTTTTTTGCCCTTCTGCAGATAGGTCTTACAGGCTGGAACTCTGCCAGCCTGCAGAAAGCAGTTTGCAAAATGGGAAACCCGTGGTTTCCCACTTCAAAGGGGAAAATCCATGTTTTTCTCCATTCAAAGGAAAAATCAGGTTTTTTCCTCATGTTTTCCTGCAAGAAATGGAAAACCCAGATTCTGATCACTTAAACTGGTTTATGTGTAATGTGTGTCCCTAGCCCTAGTGTCCAGAGAGGATGGAAGATTTTGGTTTGTCTTGTTAGTGCTGCTAAAGATTGAAGTTTGTTTGGTAGGATTAATAACAGAGCTAACAGGACTGCAAATGGTAGCAGGATAAAGGACCTGCTTAAGCAACTACCCTTTGGGGTAACCAGGAATGAAGCTCAGCTGGATTACAAAAAGTAGTAGCAAAAGAAGTAAAATATTTGATGAAGATATTGCACTTGGTAGAATCAAGAATAGTGCCAGTGGACCAGGGGCTGAAGTCTTGTATTAAGAAGAGAGAGTACAAGAAAGTATACATGAGTGAAACAGAAAGCCTTTCAGATCTAACACTCGCATTTGAACTGTTTAGCTATCGTGTCTTTTAATACAATTGGCTTTAATTAGTCCTCCCCATTGCATTTTGACTGGGGACAGAAATTGCATGTAAACCAGTTTAAATAATCAGAAACTGGTTTAAACCTATTAAGAACAGAAGCTCAGTGCACATAAACCAGTTTCAAAATGGCTGAAACTGGTTTAAGGTAAATCTGGTTGAATGTATTAATTGATTTGGATCAAACCAGTTTATGAAACTTATGTCTCAGACCCTTTCCTGGGGCCTGGAAGGGGGGTAAAACACATCTTCCCCCAAGTACAGAGCTACCCTGCTACTAAACTTACTGAGAACTCACTGCTGGATGTGACTTGTGGACTACAAATCCCAGAGGTGCCTGGAAGTAGGAAGTGATGAGCAACTCTGTAGAGTCCTGCTGATGTGATTGTGGACTGCAAATCCCAGACACCTTGGGGGCAGCAGGAAGAGGAAGTGAATACACAGACTATTCTGGCTATGTGCCAGAGACCTGTGCTCTAGTGTCCCTCATGTTCTGGCCTGAGTCACTGCAGGCATGTGACTGCATTTATTTCCTGAATCAAAGGTAATGTCTCTCCAGGTGTTTTTCAGTTTAATCTCTGCAGTTTAGACTAACCTGCAAAGACTGAATTGATTCAGCCTCAGGCATTCTGTCTGTACTTAGCCTTTAAGACTGATTTCCTCTCAATTTTTACTTTTCAGCAAATCCCCTATTACCAGATTTGCCCATCACTTTTGGATGTGCTCATTTATTAGGGGTACATTTCTGGGGTCTCTGTGATTCTATCAATGTGCTGCTTGTGTTACTTGTGTTTCTATATGGAGCTGTATCTCTCCCTTCTGCAAGTCCTCACCCCCCAAAGGCGCTATCTTGCAGGACTTGGGTTCAATGGGGCTGGGTTCCTCCAACCACCAAATCAGTCAAATATATACATACACACACAGATTATGAGCCAGGCTGGATTATTCAGCATTGACAGGTTGACCCCCTCATATGCCTTGAACTCAATTCATCAGGCCAACAATAAAATGCAATCAGACATAAGCATATGGGTTAACAAAGCCCAGCTGAGTCGGGCTGGGTTATTCAGCATTGCCAGGCTGACACCCTCATGTGCCTTGAACTCAGGTCATCCCCAGCAGGACAATAATAAATGCAGTTAGACGTACTCAGTTAGCGTGCATGTGTATGTATGTCTAAGCAGGCTGGGTCTGATCAGCACTTTCAGCAGATACCCTCAACACTCGGCATGTCCCAATCTCTTGTAACAACTCCCTTGCTGAGCATACCCTCTGTAGTATTGGGCATTACAGGGATCTTTGGCTTAGGTAAAAGAAGCATTGCTGCAGACCAAATGGGGAGATCAAGGAAAAGGAAGAGTAAGTGAGGTCAGAGAGAGAGTATAGCAACCAGCTTGACCATAAAAAGTTATTTATTGCCAGGTATATGAACTTATGGTGATACCAGTAGTAATAGCCATACAAGAGAGACAAATAAAACCATTACAATATTACATTGTTTTAATTAGGTATTTGGGGAAGTCTAGCTCAAGTTTGATTAGCAAAAGTGAAGTTTAGAAGGCAGAGGCAGAGAGTTGGGGTCTCACCACTCAGCAAAGTTTGAACCAGTTGACGTTCCCAGGTCTTTGTTGGAGCTTGCACGCAGGCAGAGTTCTGAGCATGATCAATGAAAGGATTCCAGGCAGAAAAGGACAGGAACTGGTGCAGCTTTTGGATCCAAGCACAAGGACAGAAACTTGAGCTTGGGTAGGGGTTTTTGTAGAGAACTAACAATGGCTGAAGGGACAACACTAGGTTTGTTTATGGGTAAACAGTGGCTCTCATGCTGGATAATTGGAACTGATCACTCCTGGCTATGGGTGGCATTACTCTGATACAGACAGGCAAATTTAGTGTTTTGGGTACTAATAAAGGAGTCATTACTAGAATTGGTTTGATAAATGCTGAGCTGGGTGTGTGTAAATGTGGATTGATCAGCATTTGGAGCAAGGATTCCCCCATCATGCAGTGTTCCCCTGCTTCTCTGGTCCCAAAATTCAGTGCAGTCCTTGCCTGGGAATCTGTTCTCTATCCTGAATGCTAATGAAGGTACATTCCTGTCCCATCTCCCATTTAAATGAGTCGTCATCTGGTTCCATCCCAGAGGCAAATGAGACCAGGGAGTTGCTTCACTCTTATCACCCTTGTCTGGAGGGCTTTAGATGCGTCTCCCACTGAATCTTCGCTGTCTTTTGTAAGTCCTTCCTCTAATCAGTTCTTGTTCAGGCAGAGGTGGGGAGGGAGTGAGTCCTTTGGGAGTTGGACAGGCTGAGTACTGTGCCAGGGTTCCCCAAGAACACAGAGCTCAGAGGTAATACCTCCTCCACTTGACATTATTCTTAAATAAGTACAGATTATCATGGACATAATTGAAATAGATGCAGTAGAGTACAGAGGGCCTAATTTTGCCTTTATGACCATTTATCTCTTAAATTCTCAGTCTACCACAGTGCTGGCTTACATTAGGTGGTTCTAACAAAGGAAATGCATTTATGTAATAAGGAGACTAATTTAAACATGGATATATATATATGAGATTCCCATGCTATTAACTTACATGTTCTATGGAGTCCCGTTTTATGACAAAAATGTATTATGTAAAATGGATTCTGTGCAGTCTGCTATCCCAGTTCTACATGCTTTCTATAAATATCTCTAGGACATACCCTGCTGCTGAAAACTTGTCTTTGGGTAAAATAGAATTTTCCCCTTCATATAAAGTGTTTATTCACTGTAAAAAAAAAAAAAAAAAAAAAAAAAAAAAAAAAAGGGTTAGATGCATTTTCAAGCTTTTCTGAAAAGCAAACTCTTCACTTGTCCTGAAGAGTAATGTATCTTTTTTTTTTTTTTTTTTTTTTTTTTTTTTTTTTTTTTTAATCTTGTATATTAGGTGATGAAAAACTAACAGAGAAGGTAAGAGTAAGTGTGGAGAGAAATAGGAGACAAAAAATAAAACCATAGATAAGATGCCTGAAGAATGTATTTTAGTAAACAATGGTTGTAGACATGCATTCAGTATTCCCCAACATCTTGGGTAGATAATAAGGGTGTTTTAAGCCATCAGAACCAATCCCTGCTGTCTTCATGGAGTCTTTATTCATTCTTTTCATAGAGCAAGGCCAATCAGAATGTATTTGAATAAAGAAATAAATAAAAAGTGCATTGGGTTGTGTTTCTCAAAGTGCAAATATCTCCAGTATGAGCCATAGTAAGACCATGAAATAACATGAAAAATCTATAGGGGAAAATCTGAAATACTAATGAGCATGAGTTAGCTTTAACAGAATCTATAGCTTCCATATATTTTGGGTGTTTTACTACTCTATAAGTTATGCATTTTCAGTTACCTAACAAACTTGAAAAGGATGGCACTTAAATACCGATGGATCAAAAATACTAAATAAAAAGAACGGATTAAAGATATGATATAACACGCAAGCATTTTTTGAATACAAGCAATGTGTATATGGAACTTACTTACAAACTTCAATGGAGTAAGTTTTCTGTAGGTATCTGGAAATATTGAAGTCTTATCCTAGTTAAGAGGTAGAAGATCACAAGTGGAAAATGTGAACCCCCATACAGGTGAATATTTCAGGCCCTATGTTCCAAGAGAACAGAAATCTCAGAACATTTCTGCATCTAGTCATAAACTGTTGCCTTTTCTGCATTTTACTGGGACTTCTTTGTGACCACATGTTTTAAATTAATATCTGATTTAACTTTGATAAATCACTGAAGTTCTAACATAGAAAACTATAATTTGGTGTTTAAACAAAACTTGACCATCCCCTCATCAATCTACTCATACAAATAAAGAAAAAAGTTATAGTGAGAAGAAGGGCATGTGGAGTAGAATGAGAAAATAAGAATTTGCCAATGCAGAAAAATAGGGTATTTGCATGGACATTTTTAATATAAGCATCATACCAGATGATGAAGAAGAACCACTGGTGATTGCCTGCCTGCTAGCCCAGCAAAGCACCCTTGTGTCCCAGCCAGATCCTCCACAGCATGATGCCCCAGGGGGAGCAGCCCTGGGCTGGCAGGCTGACCCCTCAGAGTTTAGATTGCACTGGAGTTTATTCAAGCACATTATAACAAGGGTGAGACTACATGTGCCTATTAATGTAAATACTAGCAATTATTCAGAATGCCAGTGTCGGCAAGAGCAGCAGTCCGTAGTTTACCTTAATACATAATCAGGAAAAGGAATATGTTGCAATTCTGTAGCAGCATATTATAGTATAGCTTTAAATGCATGTTCTCAAATTACATTATTTATTCATACTTTAAGATCTATCTGCACCAGCCAGATCTTATTGCAATGTATCAAAAGTAACTTGGGAGGAAGGGGAAAGCAAGCTAATAGCAGGAGAAATTCAAAAGGCTGGAGGTTCTGCTTGGATTGGTGCCCAAAACTGAAAACAAAAATGAGATTACAGGAGTCAGCAAATTTGGGCTACAAATATTGCAGATTAGATCCTCAGCTGAGATCTGAATTGCCAGGTCTACATGATCTACACTCATTTAGACCTTCTGAGATCTGTCCTTATGTAATAAACTATCAGAATATTTTGGCATTTCAGATTCTGGTGCCAGAATCAGGAATTTCAATGGTACATGTGACACACAAACTATTGGGTAAGAGACATGCATCCATTTGGAGTTGAGTTTTGATGAGGGTCTGAAGCAGTTTTTAGTTAATCCAATCTAGTTCACATATCCCTGGGATAAATCACAAGCCTTGAATGAGAGGGACAGTGAAAAGAGAAGAAACAGAGCAGAAATTCAAGTTCCCTTTAAAAATACACTGTCCACTCACTATTACAGAATCACTAGCACATCAGAGAGTTTTTGTTCATATTTTACTCTAACATCGATCAGTAATTATACTGAGTAGATGTTACTGTTTTGTGAATGACACTGTTCTTGCCTTTGACAAGTTTATTTCCTTATACTTAATTTTATTATGGCATTTTATTTTGTAAATTTTTAGTGAAGGTAAAACTAGTAGGTGATGTTCATTATATGAGTGTTGTTCATTGTTTATATAACAACTGTAATTAATGGCTCCATTTAGGTATGGAGCAGGTGTTGCAAAATGTCTCATCTCCCTTGGGCCTTCCTTTGGGGAAGGTTTCTACACTCAACTAAAATGTTTTCTTCTTTAATATGTAGTTTGTAGTTATACTTCTGAGAATGGATGTTGGGAATATTTTAGCTTTTGATTTTGTTCAAAAATACAGTTCACATATTTGTTCAGATTAGCAGATGCTTAAGGTTTTAAGATTTTAAGTGGGACATCTAAAGCAAAATATTTTCAGTAGATTGATTTGTTACAATCATCCATTTTATACAGTACATTTTACAGAGCATATCACGCTGTCTGTGATCACTTTTTAATAAGGAAGTGAAAATACCAAAGCAAGAAACAACAAAAGAGCCAAGAGGAAGCCTACAACTGGATATACCTCCTCCATGATGGTTTACACCGAGCTCAGTGTGAAAAGCCTGCTTGTTTGCATAGATTTAGAGGTGCAGTATTCAGATGGGGGGGGGGAGAAAACCCATTACACTTATGATAAAAACATACCACAATTGTTTCTTGTGGGGTTTTTTTGTGTACCTGGATTATGCAGAAGAAACAAACAGCAATTTGACCATTACTTTCTTTGAAAATACCAGAAAACCTTTTTCAGCACATGCTGTACACATGCTAGAATGATGTAGTATTTTTACACTCTTCTGGTTCCTTAGTGAGGAATTCCTTTTATCTCCTCCTGATACAAGCCAAAAGGGAGAAAAAAGTTATTTTACAGATACTACATGCAGATGAATGTCCACAGAGAGGAGTTCAAGAAGGTCATTTGTACACCCCTTAGATGTGTTCTTATGTAGGCAAAGCTAAGATCAATACTTTGTCTTAAGTAATAATACTTGGTTTAGTTTTACTGAGTTGTGAAGCTTCCTGGGAACCTCTCACAAGCAAATTTTATCTTTTGGGGTTTTTTTGTTTGGCTTTTTTTCCTCCTTCAGTGCTGCCAGTAGGAACAAACCACTTTCTGCCGGTCAGAAAGCTAACTGGGCTTGATTCATCATTTTATCTCCCATGCAACTGTATTGCCATATATGCTTCCACTGGTGACTGCACTAAAACCCACTTTAGGGAATAACTATAGTCATAGACAGGGTTTGATCAGCAACTTGGCTGGCACAGCTACTTTTAAACTGAAATCCAGTGCATGCTGTGCACTCTGGGGTTGTTTACAGTAACCTCCAGGAGAGCAGGATGGATTTAATAAAGTAGATTAATCTTTAACACTAAAAATAAAGCCAGAGTGTTCTATTCCTGAACAAGACAAAAGTCTGTGGCATATTAATTCAAGGCTCCTAGAATAGCATATTGTTTTTCTCTAGATTAAATGCTGAGAATTTCTTATAGCACCTATAATATTTCCTGCTGGTGACAGTTATTTATTTGTACTTTTGGGTACCAGTCATAGATCACAGTCATTACCCCATTGTGATAAGTATTGTGAAAACACTAGTTCATATGCAGAAACTTTTGCTTGTGATCTCAATGTGCATTTAGCTTTTGTATAACATTATGCATACGGGTTCTCATGTTTCATGTGCTGCTTAACCACACTTCAGATTGCAAATGTCACAAGAGCAGCTGTGTCTGCTTTAAAATGTCAAACCTGTAATAGTTTCAGCCACTCCTGGGACTATTTTTTAGTAGCTGAAGCCTCAGTTCCTCTATCCCACTTACACCATTTGGAACAAAAGACAGGAAAAGAATGCTATAGGTCAAAGTCATGCAGAATAAAAAAAAGAAGAAACTTTACCAAGGAATGTACTTCACTGGCATTTACACGGGCACCGTAAAGAACATGGCAAACAACTCTGCACCCATGATACATGGTCTAATATCAATAGAATCTCAAATTTAAGAGATTACAGTGCAGAACAAACTGGGGGAAATCTGCTTTGTGGATAAACATTCCAACTAGAGCTAGGCAAAACTGTTCCTATTGGAAAAATATATTTTAACTTTCAAGGGAAGTCAGGGGTTTTTTTTTTTTGGTTTGGGTTTTTCAGCCTTATGGTTTTGCAGTTTTATATTGGAAATGCAAAAATTTCTGTAGAAAGAAATTCTAATTGGAAACGGATCACTTATCAACACTTGCAGTACACCAACACTACAGTCAAAAGCTGTGACTGCAGTTTGTTGAGGTGCATTTCAGTTGGCTTTAAGTTTGCTATATAGGGTGTGGATAGCAGTGTTGTCCTTGTGGTATAAACCCCAGTGAGAGAGCTGCCCTTGTATTTACTGAGTTTCTCAAGCAGGTTTTGCAGCTTGCATTGAGCTTTGTGCTGTCATGGGTGTACCATTCTTAGTATTCAAACTTGTTATTTCAAAGCTAGCCAAGATATGGCTATAGCAGTGGTTCTCAACCCTTTTCGACTTGAAGCACCCCTCAAAACAATTGGCTCTTAGTTTTCATTTGGTTTTTGGCTACAGACAAACTACAGAGCAGGATAAAATGTTTTTAATACTATGGAATTCTGTTTGAAATCTTGGGGTTTATCTTCTGAATCATATTTTCCCCATCTAACAATACTGAACAGTACTCTAGGGCTAAGTACAGACAGTCAAAAAGTCCAAGACTGAATTGATTTGGTCATTGCAGGTTAGTCTAAACTGCAGAGATGAAACTGAGAAACAACTGGACAGACATTCAGTTTTAAATTGGGAAATGCAGCCACATACCTGCAGTGGTTCAGGCCAGAAGCCAGGGAGGGAGGAGGGCTAGAGCACAGCTCTCTAGTACATAGACAGCATGGGCTGTGTGTTTGCTTCCTCTTTCTGTTGCCTCCAAGGTCTCTGGGATTTGCAGTCTAGAATTGCAGCAGAAGGACTCTGCAGGATTGCTTATCACTTCCTCTTCCTGCTTCCAGGTGCCTCTGGGATTTGTAATCCACAGTTGCAGCCAGAAGTAAGTTTTTTGGCAGGGCAGGGCAGCTCTGTACTCCAGGGAAGAGAAGTTTAACCACACTCCCTGGCCCCACCCCCAGCCCCCAGCCAAGGTTTGCCTGCAGGGGGTAGTCCCTACCTCTCCCTCCCCCAACCCTGAGCAGAGCTGTAAAGCATGCTGGGGGACTGTGATTTAACTTGAACCAGAAAGGGGTATGGGACAGAAGTTTCATAAAGCAGTTGGACCCATATCAGTTAAGTCTGATACTACATTCAACCAGGTTTATCTTAAACCAGTTTCAGCCATTTTGAAACTGGTTTATGTGCACTAAACTTCTGTGTCAAGTTTAAACCAGTTTCTTTCTGATGACTTAAACTGGTTTATGTTCAACTTTTGTCTCTAGGCTATGGCACCCACAAAAGGATCTGGCATCCCGATTGAGACTCACAGGTCTATGGAGAGTGCAGTCACATGTTTGACTTCAATGCAAACAGACCCTTCTGACAATAGGCAGATGTTGGATTCTTGAAAGATCATGTGTAGGTATTAATGAGTCTGCTATTGATGGCTCCCAGAAAATTCACATGCAAATAGTTGGGTTTACTAAGGAAAATACCCATCAAAGTGTGCCTTTAATGCAGCATCCTTTTTAACATGAACGTGTTGGAAATGTAAAGTTAATAGAATTATCATTCCTGGCTTTCTACAGCAGTTACTGTACCTACACATACATTTGACAGAAAGCTTTATTTATATTTGTTTTTAAAGAGAAACAGTGAGAGTATCTAAACATTTTTTTTCTACTACTTTTCACATGATATGATAATTAGGTCACTGATGGAATCAAAGATAAAGAAAGCTAGAGTCACTGCTCACAAACTGGCTTCAGGATATAATCACTGTACTTCAGCTTATTTTGTCTAAGAAATGTTCTTATGTCTCTCATAGCATTATCCATGTAAAGCCAGGCAGCACATCAAGAAAGCAGAGCAGGGCACACAAATATTTTGTTCTGCTGAGTAGTATTCGGTACTTATCACTGTAGAGAACTGGCATGTGACTTCCAGCTCACATGTTTGTTAACTTGGGTTAAGCTTTACTGATCAGAAAATAGCATGAAAATTGTACAGGCCATGTGCAGGAAAAGTCATTGTTTGCAATGAAATAACAGTCCTTTTAAAATCAATTTAATCCATAATATTCTGCAAGTATTTTAACAAAGGGCTGCCACACAGTAATTTCTGCATCTATCCTGTCAGAAACTGTCACGTATTAGAGATGTGTGGGCTTACAAAATACGGAGATGAATGATTGCATTATTTACGCAATGTTCTCTCATAAACCATCACCGAAGAAGGAGGCAGTACTACTTGGCACAGAGGCATAGTGAATCTGCATGTCTCCTGGTCTGTTTACACTAATTCAATGAAACAGTGGCCCACCTGAGTCATAAGGGTGAAAGTAAAGACCCCATAAAAGGTGGTGGGGTGGGGTGTTGAGATTTGGCACAATCTCGTAAATTTTAAAGGCAAATATTTATTTGTTCAGTGTGTTTATGGCCTAAAGTGATTCTGGCATGAATGATTTGGGAGAGAGGATGAGCTCCATCAGAAGCAGGGAGATCATTCCAATTTTCCCTTCAATTTGGTGCTAGAATTTTAATAAGGGTCTTCCAGAAGCTCCAGGCTTATCTCCAACACATTACACAATGTGGATAAACTTGCTTGAACACAGTATTAGACTTAAGCTGGGCTTGCCCCACCCCAACCTCTTGTCAGTTTTTTTTTTTCTGCATTCAGTGCCTACTTTCTGTCTCCTCATTGTGTAGGTTTCCTTTGTTCCTCACCCTTATGGATAAGGCATTGCATCTCACCCTACGTTGCCCATTTTGAAGAGATGTACACTATCTTTTATATCACCATTGAGTTTGGCCTGTTGCTGGATGTTACAAGTACTTTTCTTTCATTTTAACTTCAGTTTAGTTGTGTGTTAGAAAATGGCATGCAAATGCAACTGTAGCATTTCAGCACAAGCAATTTGAACTCTGAAGAAAATCAAATTAAAAAAAAAAAAAGCTGCAATCAGTGCTAATAACATTCTGTAGGACTGTGCTTCATTTTACATCACCAGTTAACAGACAGCAAATGCAGAATTACTAACTCTCCTAGTGTACCAGGAAATTTAGATTTCTCTGTAAATATGCATCTCTACTTCTAAACAAATTGTTTATTCCCCAAGACAAAACCTGAATTATTTTGGAATTAAGATTGAAAAGTTCTATCATTTACTTCAGCCAAAATTCCCCTAAGAGAAACATTGTAGTTTTCACAAAACATGCAAGCATAGCCTTGACATTCAAGTGAAGGTCCATACTGTACAGGAAACTAAACCATTAGTAAGACTAGTCATTCAGGCTAAGTACAGACAGTCAAAAAGCCTGAGGCTGAATTGGTTCAGTCTTTTTAGGTTAGTCTAAATTACGAAACAACTTGACAGACATTTACTTTTGATTCAGGAATTATAGCCATATGCCTGCAGTGGCTCAGGTCAAGCACCTCTCTCTGGTTGTGTGTTCTCTTCCTGCTGCCCCAGAGGTCTCTGGGATTTGCAGTCCAAAATTACAGCAGCAGGACTCTGCAGGGTTGCTTATCACTTCCTCTTCCTGCTTCCAAGTGCCTCTGAGATTTGTAGTCCACAGTTGCAGCCAGAAGTAAGTGTGAGCAGGGGAAGGGGTGTTTAACCCCCCTCCCTTGCCCAGACCCCAGATAGGGTTTTCCAGGGGAGCAGCCCCCTGTAGACTGGGTTGCATCCCTAGCTGAGCTTGCCCCACCCCAACCCCTTGTCAGTCAGCCCTCACTGCTCCAGCTAGGGAGCACAGGGGTGGGGCCTGCCTTGCTCTCTGAAGCAGACAGCTCACCCCAGGGTTGGAGAGCATGCTGGGATGCTGAGGGACTGTAATCTAACTTGAACCAGGAAGGGGTCTGGGACAGAAGTTTCATAAAGCGGTTTGACACAAATCAGTTAAGTATGATACTATGTTCAAGAAAGTTTATCCAAAACCAGTTTCAGCCATTTTGAAACTAGTTTATGTGCACTGAATGTCTGTTCTGTTACAGGTTTAAACCAGTTTCTGATCATTAAACCAGTTTATGTGTAATCTTTGTCCTAGTCCCTGTTCTGTTATAGGTTTAAACCACTTTCTGATTACTTAATCCATTTTATGTGTAACTTCTGTGCCTAGCCACAAGGACCATGGGCCTGCAAACTAACCACAGACTGACTGTATTAATTCTCACAATCTTCTGTCTCTATGCTTCCTCCTTTTGATCTCCATTAGCTCTACTGCTTTTTTCAGACTGGTTGTACTTTATCTATATATATCTGCCTCCAGCTTCTTCCATCACAGGCCTCTGCATTTGGAGCATCTGGTCTTTGCAAAGAATGCAGATAGATGTGAATATATAGAATTTATAAATATATAAATTTTTTTATATATGATATATTTTTAATGAGTGTATTGGACATTCATATTTTTTTATACATGTGAAAATCTACTTATGTCAGTTATTTCCACATTTATCAGCCCCAAAACTAGTTTAAATCCTCTGTGGTGTGAGGAACAGACTAAAACCAATACAGAGTTTCTAGTCAAAACTGTTTTAAATATATGGAAGAACAAGATGGCCAAATTTTCAAAAGCATAGGTGATGCAGGCATGTGCCCCCCTGAGAACCCTGGTACCCCTCCCTGAGAGGTGAGTGTTTTCAGCTTAGGTGATGGGTAGGGGGCCATGCAGAGTGCTGGTGCTCCCCACACTCCCCCCTGCAAGAAGTGCCACTGGCACTTCTGGGCTCGGCGCCCGGCCATGGGAGGACCCCCTCCACTGCCGACTCTGCTATGGCCACCTGTGGGCAGTCCCTGCTTAGCTCACCCTTGCCACTGAAGTCAGAGAGGCCACCTGCAGGCATGCCACTGCCACTGCCACCTGTGGGTGGCTGCTGTGCCCCCCCAGGCTCAGGAGGCATGCATCACCTATGTTCAAAAGTAAAAATTACAATGTTCTTGAATCCTGACATCCAGAAAAGTTGTTGACTCTGAAAGCAATTACACTGTGGACTAAAACTTGGCATAAGACGGTATTTAGCTTGTGCTGTTTTCTGGCAAAAGAAGGGTGGAATACTAGGTATATTTCTCTTCATAATGATGGTTTTAAAAAAAGAAGAGCAGTTTAATTGTCTAGAAAATTAAATAATAGAAAACAAATGATGAAACTTCACTCAGCACTAGCAAGATGTGATTTAATAACTTCAAATATTGAAGTTATTAAAAGAGGTTTTTTTTAATTCCATTCAGCATTTAAATTCAAAATTTACTGAATTTACCATTGCAATTTTTTTCTCAAAGGGGCTGTGATTTGACAGTGAAATTGATTTGATCAGTTTAAGCATTTTGCTGATGATATTTTAAGGTAGTAGTATTTTACATAAGGCTGCAGAGAGAAAACCACTTCATTTTGGCTAGGGGCAGACATTCAAAAAGCCTTAGTCTGAATTGATTCAATCTTTGCAGGTTAGTTTAACCTGGCTAAGTTAAATCAGTTTTGTAACTGATCCCAGACAGACATCCCAGAAATGCAGACACATGCCTGCAGTGGCTCAGGCTGAAGAGCAACCCTCCCTTTCTTTCTGCAGGGAGCTGAGGGGGGCGGGGTATGGCCAAGCCCCAGCAGGACACTGTGGTTAGGGAGGGGTTCCCCCCCCCACCTTGATAACAGAGCATTTATTAGCTCTGTTATCACCATTTAACATCCCATCAGAAAACAAAGCTTCCCTCATTACAAGCTCTTCTTAAACAGCTTTTTGCAAAAGTAGGAATTCAGGGACATTACCATTTTAGCTTTTGATTACCACCAAAAAACCCTAAGCGGACACTGCCCTATCTGCCTTACATAGCATTAGCTAGCATACCACATGCTGGCTATGGTCAGTGCTGTGGGAGAGAGGAAGGGATATCTGCTTAAGCAGTGAACAGTGAGGGAGGCAGGGGGGAGCACGGGGAAGCCAGCAGACCCTGCTGTGCCTGCAAGTCTCTGCAGAGCTGCAGGAGCAGAGAGGAGAGACCAGCCCTGCTGTGGAGCAGAGCGCCCTGCCCAGCCAAGCGAGCATGCCGGGATGCTGAGGGGTGTTTGGTTTAGCTTAAATCGGCAAGAGGTCTGGGACATAAACTGGTCTGAACCAAATCAGTTAAGTCTGATGCTACATTTAACCAGGTTTTATTTCAAACCAGTTTAAGCCATTTTCAAACTGGTTTATGGGCAATCAACATCTGTTCTGTTACAGGCTTAAACCATTCTGATCACTTAAACTGGTTTATGTGTAATGTCTGTTTCTAGCCTTTAGGGCCAGATTTTGCCTGAAGTAACAGCATGGGTCTCTACTGGGTTAATATAGGATATGAATTAACAAGTAAGATGGTCCACAATTTGGGAGCAGAAAAGCACAGATAAGACCAGTTTCTGGCCATTCCCTTTTCCAAAATGGCCAATAAATGGATCAGATTTTCAACCCTGCCCCAGCCAAGCATTGATTTTTGTTGGTTCAATTTTGTGGCCATAATTTGTACTCCAATGAACTGCAAGTTTCAAACACCAGTAGAGTTGTCAAATCCAAGCATTTAAAAATCGGGGATCTTGCACCCAACCATTACGAAGTAGTCCTAACACATAAGATTATTTTTAAAATAACAAGTTCTGTGTGCTTTAATTGTTGTCTAGTAACTGAGCCTTTAACATACAGTTGCTTTTAGTTTCCATGCTAAATGGAAAACATTTAAAAAATGAAAGCTGAGCCTCTTACAGTTTGTTTGTTTCAGTAGCTGCAGCCTTAAGAAAAAACATGATATATTAAGAAGCTTATGAAAAAATATGAAAGTTGGCAACATACTAACCCTTAAGTATATAATGCTTGCTTTGAGGGAAGAAGCAAATACTTTAGTTATTCATTGAAATAATTCATCAGTCCATGCTTAGGCAACTACTTGTAGCTATAAAATGGTATGCACAAAGAAGGATTTAGAATAAACCATGGTCCAGCTATGGTTCCCAAGTTCATCTCCCCCCTCAGGGAAGCAGTAGTAGTTGAGCTTATCTAGACTTCTTCCTACATGTTTTCCATATTTCTAACTACCTGTGAAGAGGGTTAAGTCACAAACAAGAGGAAAAAGCAGTAGTATTACTCAGACAGTTTATTGTATACAGGGGGAACATGAGCAGGAAAAAAGAAAGTAAAATATGGTTTATGTACAGTACAGTTAAGCAGGAATGGGTTGGTTATGAAAGAAGGCGAAAGAAAGAAAGTGGAGATGATGATGATACCTGAATCTAAGATGCGACTAAAGTATTATCTACAAACTATAACCTTTGTGTTCACCTTCCTTTTCCTTGGAGATTTTTTTCCATGGTACAAAACTAACTGTAAATTGCAGTTTAAGTATTGAGGCTGCTTAATAAACTGTAAAATGCAATGCATACAAATGAAAAGGAAAAAGCCATGAAATAGTGTGTAGGTGATCAGGTGAAGAAGAGACAATGTCAATATTGTTAATAAGGAAAGGGAAATTCTGGTTCTTTGTTCCTAGGTGGCTTTAGCACCTCATTCATGCTAACAATGATTAGGAACTGTGTTTTACACTCTGCTAGCACAGACTGCTTCATAGAGTAGGAAGCCCCACTTCTTTATCCCTGCTTCGTTTCTTGCTGTAGTCCGTGTGGTGCCATTGTCACACATCAGAAGTGCTTGTAACATTCCATTGTTTGGAAAATACATGTAGGAGGACAAATGTTTTTTTTCTCTTACAGAATTGCAGGACGAACCAACTGAATATTTGCTGGAACTGTGAGGTTCAAATGGTCAGGGATTCTCAGGTTGTATCAGTCAGCACAGCTAACTGTATTCTGACTTGACCCTTATAAAAAGTATAATAAAGTTTTGCACACATTTTGCTGCAGGTGTGATTAAGATTTTGCTCTTGCACAGTTCCTCTTTTATAGGAACTTGTTTTACCTATTGTTTGCTCTTTTTAAAACCTTCTGCTATTTGATCTGTCCTTCCTTTCCGACTTATTTTTTCAGGTTTGGTTTTGAGCAAAATCTGAAAGAGATCACTGAAGAAAAGACTCAAGAAAGTCTTAGCCACCCCTAATTCAATTAATAAAAACAATATTGTACACAATGAGCAGAATACTAATAATTAAATATTTAAAGAATAAGGAAGCCAAGTATTTCTATCAAAACATTATACATCCAGGTTACTATTTAACAACATAGTTTGCAACTGTAAAGGTGTGATCCCTATTAAAGAATCTTATGGGCTGATTATCTGCATCCATATATTAATTCAAAGCACTGCCTGATGGGCTTTGTGGTTTGTGAGTGTTAGGGTAATCCCTATGGTTCTTTGATTATGAGCATGTGCAGAGCAGCTCAAGGTACAGTATGTTCATGTAGAGCTAACACGCAGACTTGTCTTGCAATGCCATGTTTGTGTATGTGTTCCAACAACTGAAAAGGATGCAGGGAGCCTGCCTGCCTTATTGACTTATCTGATGTTTTCTTGTTTCTGTTTCAGTCTTCAGGATAACTCCTTCAACAGCACAGGTTTAACAGAGTAAGTGAATACTTTGAAAATATACCTATAAAATTAAATAAGAATGAAGGTTTTAGCTACTGCAGAAAATAATTTTAAATACTATTTCAAATGCCCCCAGTCTCTTGTAACATTTAATCATGCCCAGTCTTCTGTTTTAATATGTAATTGAGAATACACGGCACATAATATAAAACAATGGTTAATTGCACTGTAAATAAAACTGCTGAACACGAAACATCTTTATGAGATAATATCTTTATATTGCTGTTTGCTGTCTTCTACATATAATTTAAATATGAATTTATGTACATTGAGAAATTAATTGGAAGATATTGCTAATTCCTGTTATTGTGGATCATGGCAAGCAAAAGTGTGTCACTTTTCTACAGAGCACATAGTCTATCTTTATTGCATGTGTTTCCAGAAAACATTTTTAAAGAAACTTTTGAGCAAAATCAGTATACATTTTTCAGATAAGTTTGGGATCAAAATAGATTTTTCCTCTGCAATTAGAATAGTAAACTTCTTAGATGGACTTCAAATTATTGGTCTCGCGGAAATATATGTATCTTAAGATGGACAAGAGAGAAAGAAGAAGCATTGTAAAGTTAGAAATATTGAGATCACACTAGCAAAATGTAAATATACAGTTGGTTTTGTTTCAGGTAAAATACTTTAATTTCTGCTGTGAATATTATACATTATTATTCAGCATTAGTATAACTTGTTTGCTTCTAAAAATATACATAGTTTGTTAGCTATCATTCACAGACTATTTTATCACCAATTTTCACATACTTGATTATAGTTCAGAAGCTATTAAATAAGACTACTCAGTTGTGTTGTGTCCAAGAATTTGTCCATAGCAAAATGATTTATAGATTTGTGAGTAAGGTACTATCTACATTGCTGAAATGCTAGGAATAAAAAGCCTAAGATGATTGTTAGTTGCTTGTTAATGTGTTGCTGACTATATTTTAAGGGTAGGCCAGGATGTATTTCAGTTTAAACAATCCATACATGCTGTCAAAGTGACTATGGAAAAAGAAGTGTAACATTTCTATAGGGATTCCAGACACTTCTATTTTCCTATATGACTCGCTTAATTGATATTTTAATTCAATCACATTTTTGGATTAATACTGTAAATATCAAAATATTAAAGGTGACAGCATCATTTTCTAAGTAGTTTATAATATCAACTTAAATCTCTTCATGTTTAAATGGTTTATTGTGGGCTCTAAAATTCAGGGGCAAAGTACCATATCTTATCCTCCCTCTTCCTGAATGATGGTATGGGACATTACATTTTTTTTATACCTTCCTCCTATACTCCTCCTCAGTCACCCAGCACTTTGTTTTCATTCCTTCCACCTTTGTCCCAATGCACACTTTAGCAATAGTCCTTGGCCTGCTCTTCTAGGTGCTGCTAAACTTAACAATAAAGACAAGAGAAGGCCTCCTCTATAATATGACTAATTGTCACTCTGGCTAGGGACAGAAATTACACATAAAACCAGTATAAGTGATTGGAAACTGGTTCAAATCTGTAACACAGCAGAAGTTCAGTGCACATAAGCCACATTCAAAATGGCCAAAACTGGTTTAAGATAAACCTGGATAGATGTAGTTTCAAAATTAACTGATTTAGGTTAAATCGGTTTATTGAACTTCTGTCCCAGATCCTCTCCAGATTCAAGGTAACTCACCATCCCCCAGCATCCCAGGATACTTTGTACCTCTCCTGCAAATTCCCCTTCAGGGTGGGCAGCCTACCCTTGGCCCAAGCTGTCTGCTCCAGCTGAGCAGAGAGGTGTGCTCTAGTGCCCACCGGCTTGTGGCCTTGGCTTTTCAGGCATGCGGCTGCATTTCCAGAATCAAAACTGAACGTCTGTTCACTTGCTTATCAGTCCAATCTACACAGTTTAGACTAACCTGAGAAGATTGAATTGATTCAGTCTTGGGCTTTCTGTATTTAGCTTAGGAAAAAGCAATAGATGGGGAACAATGCACAGCATCTATTGCTCTACTGGGGCTTAGTAAAATAGTGAGGTCAGAAAGGGGACTCTGGGTCTGAAGTAATTTAAGAAATGACATGTCCCACATACTCTGGGGCACTGGGGACATTTCTTAGGAATGCATTAGAAATGTAAATTTGTTTTCATATTGAGTTTGTCTTTCTCTATTTATTTATATTAAACTATTTTAGAGCCTTTTTAAAGCTTACCTTCACAACCTTAGCAGCTACAAACAAGAGTTTAAGAAAAAATAAAAATATGGTCCAAAAGTTAAGGTTAGTTTTTTAAATTTGACACTTTCATCTGTATTTAGATTCCCAAATAAAAGCAGCAGTTCCTCAGATGTGTTGAGAACCCATAGGTCTTACTGACTTTTGTACTCATTATTTGTACTGAGCACTTGTGGAAATTAAGTCACTTTTATTCAGCAGAGATCTAGGTGCCTAACTTTAGATATCCACCATTGAGTTTTGGTTCTAGCTACTTAAGAATAACTCCATGGCAAAGGGTCGATTCTGCAGTTAAAAATTTCCCAGAGATTGGACACAATGTTTCTGATGTAACTTTTTTTTCCAGAGGCATTTCTCCAGATAAGCTTCAGCTGCCAGGCTCCCAGCAAGTCATAAGGGCATTCTTGTGAATGAAAACTTACTATTTACATGTACATTCCAAAGGTCACAGTCTCAAAACAGATGCAGTTTTCCAGCAAGATCTCCTAAATTGACAAATAAGGGAGAAATAGCAAAATATCCACTTAATTGCATAAGAACTGCCACACTAAATCAGATCAGAGATCTGTTCTATGTTCTGCCTCTGGCCATGACCAGTGCCAGATAATTCAGAAGAAGTTTGTTAATGGGAGAACTTACCAGTAAGGGACAACTCTTCCTAGCTCCAAATAATGTTCCCTCTAAGGTGTAGCGGTCCGTGAACACGCCACTTTGGTCCGCTCCCAAGTTGGTCCCGCCTCCCCATTTCGTGCACACTCACAGTATAACATGGTATAACAACAAAAGATAATCCTTTCATGATTGGGACAAATATTTAAAAAAAAAATAAAATAAACACCAGAATAAAAAACAATTCAGCTCTTTTTTAAAAATAAAACACTCCCACAGTGCATAGTGTAATTTCAGAATGTTTATATCTATAGTAATTTACTTTTTCTTTTCCCAGCAATTTCCCAGCCCCCAGCCCCAGCCCCTGCATTGGTGCCAGGACCACAGCAGTTTCCCAGTTCCGGGCCCGGGCCCTGCATTACTGCTGGGACCAGACCAGTTTCCTGGCCCCAGCCTTGCACCATCGCCGGTCTCGGCCCTGGTCCTGGTCCTGGTCCCTGCATCACTGCCAGGACCAGAGCAATTTCCCAGTCCTGGCCCCCGCATTGCCACCAGGACTAGAGCAATTTCCTGGTCCCGGCCCCAGCCTCGTATTGCCTCACCTCCGGGAGCAGCACCAGCCCCAGTCCCTGCCTCACCATGCCTCTGGGAACAAGGAAGCACATGGCAACGGGGCTGGGAATCAGAGCAGTTTCCCAGCCCCCACTCCCATCCCCGTCTCCGTCCCCACCTCGCCTTGCCTAGCCTCCAGCAGCCTGCCTGGAGCTTACCGGTAAGTTTCCCCATGCCAGCATAGATGCCTCTGCCATGGTCAGCTTCTTGCCTCGAAACTGCACCCCAGCTCCTCACCAGCTGGGTGCGCGGCATTAATGAACTCGTGCACGGCATGCTTTTAAAGTGTGCGTGGCTGTGCATGCACACAGCTTAGAGGGAACCCTGACTCCAACTCATTAGTTGCTGCCTACAGACATGAAAAAAAAATAGTGCTTTACTTTCAGCTTGGCAAGCCCCTACACCAAGCAGAGCACCTGTACAGAAGAGGCATTGTGTTATTTTGACCCAGCTTGTCCAATGTCTGTATAGATTGCACGCTTCAGCGGGGCTTCTTGGCACTTTTATCTAATACCTGATTGAATCTGATAAAAGCACCAAAAAGCCCTGCTGAAGCATGTTATCGGTCTATCTGGGGTGCCAGATCAAACTAATATACTTCCTCTTCTGGTAAATTGCTGGGGGGGCGGGCAGTTTCCATGTCTATCAGTGGCTAGTATGGCCGCACTGGATCATGATAGTATATATCACTTAACTTTGTAACAGAAAAAACTATTGTCATATAGAAAATAATTGGGGCCTGGAGGACTGAAAAGTAAGAATCCCCCTGTGCCCTGAGGCTCCACAGTTCTCCCCACTTCTGTGCCCATTGGGGTCTGCCCTGCCTCCCACTGGGGCATTACTTACTTGTGGCTGCCCATTTTGTCTGTCTCAGGGGAACAGGCAGGGAAGGATTAACCTGCCTGCCAGGTTGCTGCTCTTCGGGCCCAGACAAAAGCCTTAGTGACAGTGGCTGGGCAATCTGATTAACCCTTCCCTGCCTGCTCCCGTGGGACAGACAGTGCAGGCAGCCTCACATAAATAATGCGCCAGGAGCAGCAGGAGGCAGTGGGGCCCTGAGGGGTGGGGAAGGGAGGAGAGCTAGGGGAGCCTTGGAGGACAGAAGGGAAGTCTGAAAATGGTGTGGGGAGGGAGCGGGGGAGAAAACTCACCTTTCAGTCCTCCAGGCTCCTGCTGGCCAAAGGTGTGACTGCTCCAAATTTGAGCTAGCACTAACATGGTAACAAGGCCCTAAGACCTTAGGAGGATTATTTAAAGGACTAGTGCAATGTATTTATGGAAAATAAGAATATGCCCAATTACTTTCTGCTTAGCTTTAACAGAAAAAAAATATTGTCATATAGAGAGAGGGGGGCAGATGGGGTGTTTACACTAAGGTACACTAAATGGGTACAATTTAGTGTAATATAAACTGGGTAACAGGGATCAGAGCTAATCCTGCCCTGGAGTGGCATAATTTTGAGCCATGTTACTTGTGCTTAAAAATGGTGTTAGGTGTTAATGTGCAGACAGTCCAGGGGGTGAGAGCTCTGGGAGTCGCCCCAAATTATTGTGTAATAAGGCCCTTAGTGTTAACCTTTATTTTCTGACACTGAGTTTCACAAATTACTTTATTTCACACAATGCAAAATTTATCTTTTTAGTATTTTGCATTTGGTATCTTTTAATTTCACTGAATGTTCCCTTATTTTTAAATTGAGATGGGTGAATACAAATACCCATGTTGTTTTCTCTATGCCATTCAATATGTTGTATGCTTTCATTATATTCCTCTGTACTTAATAGTTCCAATCATGTCATGTTTACATAATCTTTTTTCAATTCTGTTTTTACTTGTATAATCCTGTAATTCTCTGAATTGTGTCTAATACAACAAACTCAGTGGAATCAACTCTTTGGAATTACCCCTGTATGCAGAAAACACCCAGATGGCACTCGTTTGTTGTAGCTATGCTATAGCCCTGTTCTAAAAGCATCAGAACTGAAGCTTTCTCTGAGCTCCCTGCCATGCACTGTGAAGCTACTACTCCTCTCCTTGCTTATTTATGAAACTGGATTGTCTATAAAGGATTCAGAGGCAAAAACATGAAGTAGGTACATAGGGCCAGATACCTGTTAGGCGTCTACAGATGTGGCCATAATCCCAGTGCTCTCCCTATGGATTTATGTTTATGGGCTATGCTGGGGGAAGCACAAATTCAGCTTTTCCAGGGGTTATAATGAAGTGAACAGACTTCCCTTTGCAGCACAGGAGATATAACTGAGCCCTATATTTGCTTCTCCATTAATGTTTAGTTAGTAGCTTTATAAAATGGCCTGCTATTGATTTTCTTTCTGTGGTTAATCCCCATTTATTAATAAAAAGACCTGCCTCTGTCAGAACATCAGTTTCTGGTGTAATGTAGTTATATAGCTTGTGTAAAGATTTTAATTAGTTGCCTACTGAATCACCTAATAGTTTCATAGTTGATAGGGTCAGAAGGGACCTGAGCAGATCATCAAGTCCGGCCCCCTGCCATGGCATGAAAGAGTACTGGGGTTAAACAACCCCAGCAAGGTGTTCAAATAGCCTCCTCTTAAAGACCTCCAGGGTAGGAACCGGCACCACTTCTCTTGGAAGTTGGCTCCAGATCCTAGCCACCCTAACACTGAAGTAGTGCCTCTTGATAGCTAGCCTGAATCTACCCTCTGCCAGCTTGTGACCGTTATTCCTTGTCACTCCTGGTAGTGCTCGGGGGAACAGGGACTCCCCCAATGCCTGTTGGTCCCCCCTGACCATTTTGTAACCAGCCACTAGATCCCTCCTCAGCCTTCTCTTGTGGAGGCTGAACAGGTTCAGGTCCTTTAGCCTCTCCTCATAGGGCCTGGCCTGCTGACCCCTGATCATGTGGGTGGCCCTCCTCTGGACCCTCTCCATGTTGTCCACATCCCTCCTGAAGTGCAGCACCCAGAACTGGAGGCAGTACTCCAACTGTGGCCTGACCAATGTCGAACAGAGGGGGAGGATCACCTCCTTGGACCTGTTTGAGATGCATCTGTGGATGCATGACAAGGTACTTGGCCTTCCTGACTGCATCCTCGCGCTGCTGGCCCATGCTCATTTTGGCATCAATAATGACTCCAAGATCCTTTTCTGCCTCTGCACTAATGAGAAGGGAGCTCCCCAGCCTGTAGGTATGCTGCTGGTTCTTCCTCCCCAGGTGCAGTACCCTGCACTTGTCAGTGTTGAAACCCATCCTGTTCTCATCCACCCACCCCTGTGATCTGTCTAGGTCTGATTGCAGCCTATTCTTCCCTTCTAGCATGCCCACTTCTCCCCACATCTTAGTGTCATCTGTGAATTTGAACAGGGTGCTTTTTACCCCCTCGTTTAAGTTGCTAATGAAGATGTTGAATAGTGCAGACCCAGTTTGTTTGTTTTTTTAATGTTGTAATTAAAAAAAAAAAAAAAATCTTAGTTGTTAGAAGATTTTTCAGAGGGCAAATAGAAGTTGATATACATCACCCCTTTAACTCTTCTAGGAATTGTGAAAAATGGGTGGAGAAACATGCTAATAGATGCAAGAGAAGGCATATCAAGAAAAGCAGTTGCCAGTTAATACCAGGAGCGTAACTAAGGGGGTGGGTGGGCAGGCACTCAGAAAAGGTGCTGGAGTGGAGGTAGAGGACTTGAGTTGAGTGGGATCAGGACAGTGCTTCAAGGGGAGGTATTTCCACCAACAGCCAGGTTAACCTTTCCCTGGTCTTGTAAGCACTGCTGAATTAAGGGCTTTGCATTGTCTCTCAGCATATCAATCTATAGTAACTGAGAGCCAGGGGAGGTTTAACTTGGCTGTTGGGAGTGACATTTCCCCTCACATCCACTTCCTGACCCTGGTCCACTCCACTCAGCTGGAGCTACTGCCTCCATTTTTTTTCACCTTGACACAAACCCGTAAAGTATGAGTCTGCTGTCCAGTGCACAAACTCTACCATTATGCCTGTGGCTAACAAGATAGATATTTGTTCCACAACCCAGTGTCAGTTGCTGTTTTTTTTTTTTTTTCCTGCTTTCAGTGCCTACTTTCTGTCTCCTCATTGTATAGGTTTCCTTTGTTCCTCACGCTTATGGATAAGGCAGTGCATCCCACCATACATTGCCCATTTTGAAGAGATGTACACTATCTTTTATATTACCATTGAGTTTGGCCTGAAGATTTTAACTGAAGAAGCAGATTTAGTTTTATGTAGCACTTCGTGATCGTATCATTAGAGTGCCATAACATATTGATGGAGCTGTAATGTGCAGTATCTGGAGGGGAAAAAAAGTCACATTAGTGTTTCTGTGATACAGGGCTTGAATTAGGAAAGAAAACAGAGTTTAAAGGGCCTACTCCCATCCACTCTTCCTTTCACATGTTTCTAGCCAGAAGAAGTGGGAAGAATATTCTACCTCCAACTCAATTTGAGTTTTGATGCAGCACCTTATTGGTAACAAGATTAATGCTAGGGACATAAAATAAATATCATGTCACTGTAGGGAGTTATAGCTGCCATCATTACTAATGGGGTGGATATCTTCAGGGGTGCAGATCCTCACAGATTTCCATGGAGCTTGATGCAAGTAAAGGGGTATGCTAAGATGCACTAGTTGGTATGACTGGGGCCTTTGTGGGGAAAATGTAGGCCAAGCCCTACATTTTATTAGGCTGAATGAAGAGTATATAAGTAAAGGCTGAACAAAGTTATTTATAAGCCTTGTAAGCACTTGCCTAAACCCTACCTGCATGGTCCATTGTGGCTGCAGGGAACGCTGTAAAGTTGGGGTTTTTTGTTCTTTGTTTTTCTTCTCTTTTCCCTCCTGCTTCATAGGTTTTGTTTAATATGCATATAAAAAGGAGGCTCTGCTTATAGTAATATTCATCAGCAGTTTTTCAATTGAATTCCAATGTAAAGTAGCCTTAAAACTCGGTCTGTTTTGGAAGCCATGCTCCTGATTTTATATAATCTGCTCCTTCGCACTGTGATGGTACTTTACTTGAAATTGAAAGCAATGTGTTGTTATTTTGGTACTAGGTGCTGATTATACAACAAGTTGTCTTTGTCTTTGGAAAAAAGGCTGATAATTTGAAACAGCAGGCTACTGCACACACCTGGGCTCCTGCTAGGCATATTGTCATTGTGCTTCTCACTGAGATAACTGCAAAAAGAAGGCAGCCAACATGCAGCTGACTGGCTGCACTGTTTGAAATTATGTATGTGCATTTGAAAATGAAAGCAAGTTTTAGGTGATGCCCAGGACCTGGGGGCTTCTCCTTCCCCATAGCTGTAGCCCATACTTCCAAATTCATCCTGGCATGGGAGCTCAGTAGGGAGCTTTTTTTCCCCCTTGCTGGCTGGTGAAAACCTTCTGCCTCCATATCTGAGAGTGGGGCATTAAATGGTTGTCAAAGAAAATTAAAAAAGTAAATAGGTGTGGAGTGAGGATGGTGGCACTTACTCCAGCTGCAGGTGGAGCTTGGGGAACCCCAGCAGTGAGAGGTTCACCTTCAGGAACACCAGCTGCTCCAGCAAACTAGGACCCAAGGAGGTATGGTAGGGTGCCACAACATCCCCACCAATGCTGAACAGCCTCATACTTGGAACACTGGTTGGTGTACAGGACAGGTGTTCCTGGGCAACCGTGGCCAGATCCTGCCACATCTGAATGAGGGTTGCCCAATAGTCCACGGGGTCGCATTGCAGTGGCTCCAGGCCCTCAGCAAGATAGCTAGCCACTAGGGCTGTGCGAAACAACACTGTTCCATTCTGACCTGAGTTTTGACATTTTGACTAAACAGTATTTTGTTTCAAATTTCATTTAGTTTTAAAAACGCTGTTCCATTTAATTTCATCCAAACAGTTTCGTCGTTTCGATGCTGTTTCAACATTTCGCCTATAGGCTATAATGGGGAAACACAAAACAGCCTATAACTTTGTCATTTCTTGCCTGAGTTGAATGAAACTTGCAGGGGTGCTAGTCCCTTCCCAGGCTATGAAGCCTGGCATGTTTCAAGAAGATAAGTGCAGGAGTTTCTGGGAAACTGCACCTCAAACTGCTGACATGAAAAACTCGTGTCACATGTGTTTGTTAAGCCACAGCAGGGTGGAAACTGCAGGCATGCTAACCCCTGCTTAGGCTAAGAAGCCTGCCAAGTTTCAAGGAGATGGGTGCAGGGGTTTCTGGGAAATTGCACCTCAAGCTGCTGACAAGCAAAACTCATGACATGGGTGACACTGTATGTGTGTTAAGGCACAGGGGTAAAAACTGCAGGAATGGTGGCCCCTGCTGAGGCCACAAAGCCTGACAGTTTTCAAGGAGATAGGTGCAGGGGCTTCTGCGTTCTGGAGCACTGCACCGCGGGCTAATTACATATATAAGTACATATATAATTATATATTAATAACATATTAATATATAGCTATATATAAATATAATATCTAAATAATTTATAATAAATATAACAGAATATAAAAATATCAAATACAAATATCTAATAAAAGATCACATCTTCTCAAAGAACCTTGCCTGCCTATGTCCTTAGACCAACACAGCTACAGCCAAAACTCTCAGATTCATAGAAGCAGGGTCGGAAGGAACCTTGTAGATCATCAAGTCCGACACCCTGCCCTGGGCAGGAGAGAGAACCGGGCTCAAATGACCCCAGCCAGGTAGACATCAAATCTCCTCTTAAAGACCCCCAGGGTAGGAGCCATCACCACTTCCCTTGGAAGTTGGTTCCAGATCCTAGCCACCCTGACTGTGAAGTAGTGCCTTTGG